>NC_133770.1:200060689-200360689 GCF_003597395.2 Chelonoidis abingdonii
TTAAGTTAAAGGCCTGATATTTAATACCCAACAAAAAACAGGTGTTAAACAACACAACATAGTGGGGCCTGATTTTCTTCAGACACTACTTACACACCACATATGTTAAGTCCAGTGTCTATGGAATTCCTTCTGATTTAGACAGAGAATCCAGCCCAGTGAATGTCAATGGCTTTAGAAATATCCTTTCATTAAACTGTGAATATTTTTTGGAAATATGGGCACTAGCTTTCAGTAGAATGCTAATTAATGGAATGAATCCAAAGGGAGCTTTGTTGAAAAACACCATTAGTAAGGCTGTAGAATCCATTTAGTGCCCTAAATGATGCCATTATGGTATAAAATACCAGATTTCTGAAGATACTTGTCCATCTCAGAAGTCTACAGTTTCCATAACAACCTACATACTGAGTCCAGAGTCCATTTTTCTTAGTATTATCAAAGCCTTTATCCATACCTGCCTGAAGTTACAAGTGTTTCCACAACATAGCTAAACTGTTATATGTTTTCTAGATGTAGCTCTTTTTTCCTTTCCATTTCACACAACATGGTAGCTGGATGATGCTAATGTTTCTCATATTGTGTGTAGGTGCTGGGTAGGCTCAATAGATACACTCCCTGACTTAGGAGCATGCAGCCATGACGCAAAGTATAAATCAGCTTGGTATTAATGCTGGGGGAAAGTCACTGGACTAGTTTAGGCATATATCCAGAGGGGAAAGGAAAATCCTATTTGTCTTAATTTAGCTTGAAACTGTCTCTCACTACTTGGCCCTATGCCTGCTTCAGAGTCATTTAAAGTACTGAGGAAAATACCAGAGGCAGAATGATGAATTCTAATTGGTTTATTAAGGACTACAGAACTTATAATAGCCCTGTGAGCTATACCATTTAAACTCCAAAGTCATCAAATAACATTTTAAAATGTTAATATCAGGGACTGAACCATATCCTTAAACACTGCTCTGCCACAGATGTTTTCAAATAAAAAGCTTTTCCCCAGAAGACACAAATCTGCATGCTGGAAAATAAAACTTTCATAAGCACCTCACAAAGTGTGGTTCATCTGGGTTGTGGGAGGTTTAGTTTATGTATGCATATACATGTACCACAAGCACAAAGCCATGAGGTATGTTTAAATTGTATGTAAAATACCATATGTTACACTGGAGTTACATCCCATGAAACCATATATGAGAACCACCTTATGAGTGGCAAAGAAATGCAAAGCAAACTAAATTCCCGAACCTGCAATGAGCTCCAGCCGACTTTGTGGTTGTGAGCTGATTGGAGCAGCTACTGAGGTTTCAAGACATGTTTCCATTCAGTATTGGAACAAAGCCGAAACCTTTCAAACATTTTTGCAAAATGGAATTGTGTCAAACTATCCATTTTCAATTTGGGAAGAGGTCTCAAGAGAGGGTACATGTGTGCGCACATGCACAGAGGGGGATGGGGTGGTGATGGTTAGAGCACGGTATAGGATATAGAAAGTTCAGGTTCAAATCTCTCTTTTTCCTGATTCAAAGTGATGTGAGACGAAAATCTCTGTCCTGCATCAGGCAGATCAGGAACTTGAACATGAGTCTCACACATCCCTGGTCAATATCTTAACTACTGGGTGATAGAGTATAAGTCCCTCCCTAGCACCCCTCCCCCCTCAAAAATAAAATAAACCTACAACATTTTAACTAAGTCTTTGTTGAAACAAAAAATGTCTTCATAAAACATTTTAGCTTTGATGAAATATCATGTGGTCAAAAGTGTTCCAATGAGCTCTACATGTGTATGAGGATCCCACTCAGCATGTAGCATCATTTAGCTCCAGATGCTGCAGACGCAAATAGAATTAATGCAGTACTGTGCCTTTCACCCAAAGCACTTTACAAACATTAATGAATTAAGCATGAGTTAGGGAAGTATTATACACCTACTCTACAATGAGGGAGCTAGGGTACAGAAGTTTAAGTGACTTGCCTGAGGTCAGACAGAAGAAACTTTGCTCTGATACAAAGAGATGAAAGTACATTCAGTTAATACGTAACACCATGAACTTAAAAACTGGAGTGTACATTGTTTCAGTTTGTGGCACTGTTCAGTGGAGCGGGAAAAGGAAGAGAGTTGTGAATAACAAAAAGCAATATTTTTGTATTATTCAATGTCTTGGTGGAACATAGCATATCAAAAGGTAAATCAGCTTCCTGCCTCACCAGACAACCACGGGTCTTGGTTCCCTAATGTTTTCTTGCTGCTCTGAAATGACATGCTCAGGGCCCAATCTAGACTCTAATAGGAGTTCTGGCTGCATCAGCAATGCAAGATGCGTGATTTGCATCAATGGCACTTCTGATAATTTTGGGCCCCTGTCATAAACAGATAGCTAAGGGTTAATGTCTCTTTCACCTGTAAAGGGTTAACAAACAGAGAACTAAACACTTGACCAGAGGACCAATCAGGAGACAAGATACTTTCAACCCTGTGTGGAGGGAAGTTTTGGGTGTGGGTCCTTTGTTCTGTGTGTGGGTCTTCTCTCCGGGGTATGAGAGGGACCAGACATTACTACAGGCTCTCTAAAGTTCTGTTCAAATAGTAACTAGAACAGGCGATTTAGGCTTTTTTACTATATGCTTGGCCTCTTAACCCTATTTTGCAATCACTGTTGATCTTGGCATGTATGGGACACTTTAACGTCTTACGGAATTCACCTCTTTTGATTTGGTAATGAGGTACTATTCTTTACGATATTGAGGAAATGGTGCTTTTCTTCCTTTGTCGTTAAACTATCACTGTACCTGCTGTAATATTTACATATCTTGCCAAGTTACAGAGAGAGAAGGTGTAAATTATACCATCATACGTAATTGTCCGTGTCTGTGACTATAGAAGAAGATGGTGCGCGTGAGAAGAGCCGCCTAATAATGTACTCTTCTCCTTTTCCCTGTTTTATCCCAGACGAGGTGTAAAATTCACGTCTAGCGACTGGGAGAGGAGATGGAGCGAGGGCGAGGAGACTAATTCTGCTTCTTGCACAATGTATATCTATCTGCTTCGCTTCTTCTAGAGAGAAATTCTGCAGAGGGGGAGGTGTAGAGTGTTCTTGGGTGGTACTCTTCTCGCGGTGAATGTTAAGAATCGGCAGGAGAGATTGGGTCGTATGTCTAGTGCGGGCCCCATCACAAGAGGCAACAGTATTTGGGTAGCGAGTAGTGCGCTGGCAGAACACCAATAACAGATTCATATAAGCTTATAGGGGGTGGCAGTAAGACTTCAAACTCTTCTAGAAAGCGTTCGTATTGACAAAGGATACTCCATATATTAGGTGGAGACGAGTTCTCAAGGCGAGTAGCCATTTGGAAATCTATAATAATCTCTTTGGAACACATGCAAGGCTCATATTTGCAAGAGAAATATCATTCCTCAAACTTGAATATATCATCCTATGCTGCACCAACACAATCATCTTCTGCGTCACAAATCATGAACTATTTCTACTCGAACAGCAAAGGAACTACATTTCGTAGCTAGGTATCCAAGGTGAGAACGCGCTAACTGCGAAGAGCCAGAGATAGGGACAGAACTATCACTCTGACAGAAGCTTAGAGAGAGATCGTCGACTATGGAAGACTAGACTCTTGGAATGTGCAATAACATGGTTCCAATGAAATAGTAACGGCAGCATCTAGTTTACTATGGTGAATGACAGCTAAGTACATATTGGGTTAATAGGAAATCTCTCCCATAACTACATGTGACAGACCCAGACCAGTGGGGTACAGGAGTCTGGAGAGGGCAAATTAAAACTGGTCACTGGATAAAGTAGTTTTCTTGTCCCTGAGTGACCAGGAACGGGGCCTGCACTATAGAGTCATCAGAAACTGTTAGAACAATTAAAGCAGACAGGCCTGATTAGAACACACCTGCAGCCAATAAGACAGGTAATAAGGCACCCTGGATTAAAAGGACTCAACCCAATCAGGCTGGGAGGCCAGTAGGAGAGATGATGGTTGTGAGCGAAGAGGCAGTCACAAGGAGCTCAAGTGAGAAGGTGTGTGCTGCTGGAGGAGCTAAGGAGCTACAAGTATTATCAGAGATACCAAGGAGGAAGGTCCTGTGGTGAGTGATCAAGCAAGGTGTTTTGGGAGGGAGGCCATAAGGAGAAAGTAAGTCCAGGGAAAGTAAGGCTGTCATGGGCAGCTGTTAAGAGGCACTATCCAGACAGCTGCAATCCACAGGGCCTGGGCTGGAACCTGGAGTGAAGGCGGGGCCCGGGTTCCCCCCACCTCGCCAACTCTGATCAGTCCACAGGTAGGAGTTGATTGCGATCAGACCTGTTGGATAAGAATCAAGTGAAACGGTGAGCAAGACTCTGCGCGAGAAATAAGTGGCTATGGAAGATGCCGCCACCTATATGAAGAAAGGGAGGACACCTTTGCGTCACAAGCTGGTGTCAGGAAGTGGAATTTGAGTGTACGCAACAGGCAAGCGAGACAGGAATATGACTATTTAAAAAAAAAAGAATGTAGATGGTATTTTTTTTTACTATACATAGAACAATGGAATGAGTTAAGATACAGGCATTGAATACAAAGCGATGAGCCGCCCAGCAGGAGGGCAACACGTGGTCCAGGCAGCTGCCCAACAGGAGGGCAGTTGGGTGACTGCCGCAAGAGGACCTAAATCGGCCGTGCCAGATGGACCAGGACTTCATCAAAGACGAGGCTATATCGGGAACTTGGTAAACCAGGGTAAGAACCCCGATTACAAGGCTGAACCACGGCATTCATAGGATGGGACGCTGACCATTGACGGGCCAGCATAATGGCTGCGCAAAATGACGTGAGGCTGATTAGAGGCTATCCCTCTTCTGGCCTTTGAGAAGACAGCTACTGAGAGCCGGCTCAGATCAGTGGTCGGCATCGCTTGTGCCCCTCAATTACTTGTGGCTGGAGGCCCGCAAGAAAGGCCCTGCTATGATTGCCTGAAGAGGCTGCATGCAGACACCCCCAGCTGAGAGCAGAAGACTGGCCAGAGCTGGGGGTAAACGCCACAGGCGGGCCCCAGCAATATCACAAAATGTGATGGTACCAAAAATAGAACCCGTGGTCCCATTGGTATGACCTCATCCATCTCGCACAAAGTAGCTGCGAACGATCCCGAGTCCGGAAGAGAAACCTAGAGTTCTGGTCCTTGACCGATAATGAGGGGATTATCGCCAAGTCCTTCATGCCTGGTAAGCCAGAATGAACCCTCCACCTAATGATGAGGTGTTGCACTGGTAAAGAGGTGAAAGGACAGCGAAGGGAGCTTAACCCGACCAGTTAAGGAAGAGGCACCCCAGGTTAAACTAGCAGCCCCAAGCCCTAGATCTCGGGTGAGTGGGCCAGTAGGAGGGCCCAGGTGGAAAAAGAAAAGGTCTGAAGGCTCATCAGAAGCCAGAAAGAGTTGGAGCACTGAGGGAGAAGAGGATCATGATGTTAGATTGCTCAAACCAAGAGATCGGGGAATGCCTAGGGCTCCATACAGATGTTATGCCTGCGGGGAGTGGGGACATATAGCTGCACAGTGTCCCAATGCTGAGGCACCAATGCAGTGTAACCTGGGGAACTGGGCAGACCCATGCTCCCTAATCCAGCTTGCAGGGGTCTCACTAACCCCACATATGTACACCAGACCAGTAAAGCTAAATGGGGTAAAGACCATGGCACTTGTTGATTCGGGGAGTGCTCTCACGCTTGTCTCGAGGAAACTCGTGAAGTGTAGTCAGCTGCTGCGGGCTAAGCGTATGGGGATAACATGTATCCATGGGACAGTTGGTTATTACCCCACCTTCCCAGTAAAACTCAAGATTCAGGGGAACACTACTGAGGTAGCAGCAGGTGTAGTCCCTAAACTCCCATACCCAGTGCTCATAGGGAGGGACTTTCTAGGGTTTGGAGACTTACTCCCAGTAGGAGGATTGGAGGAATAGGGGAACCCTTAAGTTAGTGAGGCATCCACAGTAGACTGTCAACCCCCAGTCTTCTCTGAAATATCTCCAGATTTATTTTCCATTTCCAGACAGCGTAGAAAGTCAAAAAGGGAAAGGAGGCCAGCTAAAGCCTTGGGAACCCGAATACTTTCTCAAAACCAGAGGGTCACTCTCATAGGTAGGCGGATCCGAGCAGCTGCAAAGGAAGCCACCCAGGAGGGAGAAGCACCCGAGTCTGTCCCCCACCCTAATGTTTCTGAACGAGTAGAGGCAACAGAGACTGGGCCTCTAGATTTTGGGCAGATTAGCCCCGGGAGAGGAAATTTTGGACGGGACCAGGCCGAAGACCCAAGGTACGACAACATTAGGAAGGAGGTGACTGAAATAGATGGGGTCCCCATGGAAGGGAAACTCAGGGACCAGGACCCTACTTCATAATGAAGAAGAATCTTTTATATTGGGTTGCACCAGTACAGGGGCAGAAGGTACAGCAGATCCTAGTACCTCAAAACCACCAGAATGCTGTATTAAGTCTTGTTCATAGTCATCTTTTTGGAGGACATTTGGGAGTAGAGAAGACCCTGGCACAAGTCCTACGACGGTTCTTCTGGCCCAGAGTACATGAACAAGTGTGGAGGTATTGTGCGTCCTGCCCGGAGTGTCAACTGCATAGTCCCCATCCCCACCTGAGGACACCTTTAGTACCCCTTCCCATCATAGAGTTCCCCTTTGAGTGAATAGCCATGGACCTACTGGGACCCCAGGAGAAGACGACTCGGGGCCACCAATATATACTTGTTGTTTTGGACGATGCTACTCGCTACCCAGAAGCCATCCCCCTGCAGAACACAGCCTCTAAAATGATAGACAAAGAGCTGGTGGGGATCTTTGCCCAAGTGGGGCTACCAAAAGAGAGATTAACAGACCAAGGAACCCCATTTATGTCAAAACTAATAAAGGATCTCTGTACACTGCTCCATATACATACCCTGAGAACTTCAGTCTACCATCTGCAGACTGACGGGTTGGTAGAAAGATTTAACCGAACTCTCAAGGCTCTGATACAGAAGATGGTAAGTCAGGACTGGAAGGATTGTGACACCCTACTACCCTACCTTATGTTCGCTATCTAGGAGGTACCTCAGGCCTCAACCCTCCAACTGGGTTTTCCCCTTTGAGTTATTAATATGGGCATCCCCCAGTGGCACTCTAAGATATCCGCCAAAGAGATCTGGGAAGAGGAACCCAATAAGGGGGAGAATTATATATAGAATATGTAATACGATATGCAAAGAACTGGATAGCCAGTGTCACCCCTATTGTACTGGGCGACATTTGCCGAAAAGCGCAGGAGGCCCAGAGAAACCCATTACCAATTGCCAGGCAACAAGGTCAAACAGCAGTGGAATTGGACGTGCAATGGGTTGGTTCAACATACCATTCACTAGCCACACAAAGTTCACGCAAGCTTCGGGCCCAATGGCAGCGATTCCAACATATGTGAGCGTTGGTTTGAAACCAGTGGTAGGGCTTGAGGTATGAAGACTCACCTACTTACAAATACGTGTGGACACCCAGTATGAACGACACTGAAGAACACACAGAGATTTCATCACTATCAACTTTGAAACCCTGGCAATGCATCAAGAGGCATGCACATAACTGTCCAAAAAGACTAAACATGGAAATAACAAGGCTTGCCGACTATGACAGGTGAGAGTCCTTTTGATTTAACACTCAGACTACAGAAGCTAATGAGGTGTCTGAGATGAGCCTCCGGAAAACTAAGATTATGCTTCTCGACAACAACATGGGGTCGAACACCGAGACTATCACCTTGCACCACATCTGTCACGAACCCTGGGGCCAAAAATATCAAATGACGGTCCTATTGGGTGCCAGCGACAAAAGGAGGAAATATAAAGCAGGACAGTAACACAAAGAGATAAAAGAATGACTAGAGAAGACTGAGGGATTCATCAGACACGTAGAGTCCCCACGTTCAGTGGGCCAGCCCAAATTCGTGCTGGTGTTCCAAAAACTTATGGGCACCACTAAGGTTTTGCAATGACTTCCGGTGACTAAACGATGTTATTTCCACAGTTCGACGCCATACCCCCATACCTCGCACACATGAGCTAGTTGACTGTCTGAGGTAATGCCGGTACTATGTACTACTCTAGACTTGACAAAGGGGTTTACTGGCGATTCCCCTTTGTGGAGAGATGGAAAAGGAAAAGGACTGCGCCTTTTCTCTACCGTTTATTCTTTTGCATATTTTTTTTGCAGCCTCTGCCTTTACACTTTAATTGCTAGTCTCTAGGAAATAGGTTCTTGTCAATAGAACTGGATGCGGCTCTCCTTTTGGACATGGGGGCCTCAGCTTACTTTCCGCGAACGCCTCATGGACAGGAAGCTTTATGGCCCGCCATAACAGTTATGCTGCTGCCTAAGCTTGTGGCGATCGACCATCGTGACTCCAAAGAATACTATCAACGCGGATACCAGACTCGAGGCAACCTCCACCTAGAGAAGGTTGAGTGCAGTCCTTGAATACCTATCAGGCACTGCTGGCTTTTACACGGCAAATCAACCGCAACTGTGCGCTGTAGGGGTTTACGGGACGCCCCCAGCACACTACACTAAGTGGAAAAGATCCCTCTGGTCAAACCCACCCAAAGTGAACAAGTTTGGCTAGGCCATTAATCCACAGAAGTTGCCCTCTCCAGTCACAGTTGCCAAAAGCATTGAAACGACAAGCTCTGCGGCATATTCCTATGGTGTAGTAGAGGGTATTTTACTGACGGATATTAATCCCACATTTTTGCCCAGCAAAGGGCGAAAGCTCTCACCTGACATACCTAGTGAAAGCCTGTGGGACCTGAATCTCTGGTGAGATGGTCTGATGAAAACACAGGCAGAGGAGCATTCACAGACCAACAGAACTGGGCCCTCTGCAAGCAACCCTGTTACTGATTGATTCACCAAAACACAACAAAGAATTTATCCTGCGGACAGATGCTTTGGAAGTAGAGTGAGGGCTGTTCTATCACAGATGGTCGGGGAGGACGAATACCCAATTCTCTACTTCAGTAGGAAACTCCTTCCAGGGGAACAAAAATACTGGTGGTGGGAGGAGTGCCTCGCGGTAAAAATGGGGCATGCAAGTATTGCACTACTGCTTTGCTCGGGTGCAGATTGTCCTCGTAACAGACCGTGCCCCTCTTCAATGGATGCAGCGGAACAGGAAATCCACAAGGGTGACCAGGTAGTTCTTATCCCTCCAACCTTTCCAGTTCCATTGCAACACAGAGCAGGTAGCCCATCAACGGCAATGCTGATGGCTTGTCCCATGTGCACTGTCTGGCATCCCAAGATGCCAACCCCTTGTGGTTGAGCAGGGGGGAGGGATTGTGACAGACCGCAGTACCAGTGGGGTACAGGAGGTCTGGTAGAGGGGCAAATATAACTGGTCACTGGATAAGTCAGTTTTCTGTTCCTGAGTGACCAGAGAAGGGGCTGCACTAGAGTCACACGAACCTTCTAGAACCAATTTAAGGCAGACAGGCTGATTGAACACCTGCAGCCAAATCAAAGGCAGGCTAATCAAGCACCTGGGTTAAAAAAGGAAGCTCACTCCAGTCAGGTTGAGAGGAGCCAGAGGAGAGGAAGTGTGGTGTGAGGAGCTGGGAGCAAGAGGCACAAGGAGCTGAAGTGAGAGGGTGTGCCACTGGAGCACTAAGGAGTACAATGCGTTCATCAGACACCAGGAGGAAGGTCCTGTGGTGAGGATAAAGAAGGTGTGTGGAGGAGGCCATGGGGAAGTTAGCCCAGGGAGTTGTAGCTGTCATGCAAGCGTTTACAAGAGGCACTATAGAGCAGCTGCAATCCACAGGGCCCTGGGCTGGAAACCCAGAGTAGAAGTTGGGCCCGGGTTTCCCCAAAACCTCCTCAGCTCTTGATCAGACACAGGAGGAGTGAAATCTAGACTGTGGGGAAAATCACTAGGGTTAAGCAAATGCCAATAACTGCGACCCCACCAAGGTAGAGGAGAACTTTTGTCAACTAACAAATTAGAGACATCTTTAAAAACACATTCCATGACAGCAATTACAAACTTTCAGATGTGTTCCCTAAGAATCACCACTGTCATTTTTCTTCATGAATAGGGGTCTTCAAACTCAATGACTCATTCCTTCTGCTTGAGAGTTGCTACCTTTCCTCAAGGAGAGCTGACTGCAGCTCCTTTTGAAGTCACATCCAGAAGGGCACATGAAAGCTTTACTGTGGAGCTCCCAGTTAGACAAAATACAACTGTGAACCGCAATATGATTAGAATACTTGGCAATCTACTCACTAATGTTTTATTGTTTTTCCAACAGTGACAGGGGTGTTGCTATTAGCATGGACATGATTCAGAAAATGTTTCATATAAATATATGTATTTAATTCCACCTTGCAGATATTAACTGTGCTTTTAATGCAGTTTGTAAATGATTGCTAACCCAAAACTGGTAAAAATACATTAAATTATCTATCCCTTGGTCAGAATCTGCTTTTTTTTTTGGAGGGGTTGGGAAGAGGGGGATAAGAAGAGGAGACAAAATCCTTTAAACATGATCACCAACAATTTGCTCTGTATCTGGAACAGAACTGTACATTACAGAATAAGCTCTGATGTTCAGAATAAAATATAAGATGTATAGTTTTTAAACTAACAATCCACCACTGATATGTAACTGGAGCATTAAGGGATAAAATGTAACCTAAAACTGGAGTTTATTTGTGTCTTGTTTGAATAAGATTATGTTCCCAGGTACAAACCATAGTGTAAAGAGATAGTACCATCAACTGCTGAGGACTGATACTTTTATTTTAAAGTGAACTGTTATTAGGTTGACATTGGAAACTTTTGTCAGTGTTACTGTTTTAGGAAAGGATGTCACATGAGAAGGATTTTTTTTTCATTTTTTTTGCATGCACAATGAGTCAGCGGAGTTAGAAAGATACTTTCCTGAAATCCATTCCTCTTTAAACCTATGTTATAATTATGAGCATACAAAGTAATATCCCTCCCCTTCACATTTACTCACTAGGTGGTAATGGTAATCCAGTATTCAATTTGACAGGGTGGTCGCCAGGACTCAAACTAAAGGAGAACTGGGGAACATGCTTTTCCCTATGTTAAATTATTTGGTTTTATACACACTATGGGCTAGTTTATGGCAGGGGAGAGGGCTGTGCTCCTACTGCGCAAGACTTGAGAAGAGTCTAGCACAGGCAGAGGAGACAAATGTTATAGAATGAAGATGAAGCTGAGGAAGATATTACCTCTCCCAACTTGTGTCTGTAATATCCTGGGACAGACTTGGTTATGACTACACTGAATACATAGAATGAATGTAGCAGATGTAGGACAGCAAAGGGACTTTTGTAAAGGATATACAGCAGCTGCTGTCATGTGTTCTCCTTGACGCCTTCTGCACAGCCCAGAACACAATTGCCAGTATAGATCCAGCCTAACTTGGGCTGTGCAGGTATGAATAAGCCTATCAAGCATGGTCAACATATGAATGGAATTACGTTTGAGATACAATGGAAGACCAACCACCCAGATTAATTTTTAATGACTGCCAAGGGGAGTAGAACATGTGTAAGCAGCATGGAGCTTGAAACAACTAAGGATGTGAACAGATTGTAATAAGAACACTGCTGCTCTGGGCAGACAGGAGTTACATCCTGTATGCCTGGGCAAGAGACAAGTTACATTTAGTAGTTTAGGGTCTTTAGTTTTGAATGGAAAAGTAAAACCTGTTATCCAGTTGATTAATAAAGGTCTTGCTTTGAAAAGAATGTCCTGTGTCCCTGCAAATATCTGCTGGTTCTTTGGCTCCCAAGAAGGGATGTCTGACAAGTTCAAGCTCTTTTGAACCTGCTGAAGAACCTATGATGAGAAACAATGGTGCTGAAGCCAGAGACCCACTCTTGGAGTAGCAGAGCTGTAGGACTCCCCCTTGCAAAAAGCGGAGATCCATGGCCTAGCACGATGGGTACACAGAGAAACACTGTTGAGGTCAGAGGCATAGTATTCCCTTTGGAATCATGACAACTTGCAACCCAAAATGCTGAGGGTGAAATCCTGGCCTCACTGATGTCACTGATGTCAATGGAGTCAGGATTTTACCCACTGTCTCTGTTATAGAGCTATTTCTCTAATAGTATTTTTAGAGACTGAGAAACAGCTGAGATACCTAACCTTTGCCAGTCTCAGAGTTACTCTGCGACTGGACAAAGTCACAGAAAATCAACCTATTCTGAGCATGAAATATGTCTGATAAGTGGGTCAAATCCTAAAGTCCTTGTTCATGGTTTCCTCAGGGGAGAGATGGGGCAGCCCAGGGACGTGTGAATGCTGTCCCCTTCTACAAAGTTCCAGGGGCTCCTAAATCATGTAAATGTTGCGACGGTGAGTGTAGCAACACAAATACTTCTAAAAATCTAGGCTGAAGGACTTGTCAGTATGGAGAATCAGTGTTCAGCAAGTGGGGGTGCAAGTCTGCAGTTCTGTAGCCTACTCCACACTGACTAGCCACATGGCTCCTGCTACCATTCACTGAAAGTTTTATAGTGCACTTTGATCTACTGGGGCTTCAAACCAGCAGTAGCTCAAAGTGGAACATTTAGTGCATGGAAGCAGAGTCCACAGGACCAGTTAATGAATGGCATGCGGGAACACTGTAGATTTACAGCACAGCTTATTGCTAACTCATTCTCCATATTGGCAAGCCTTAAGATACCAAGGTGATGGGTGTGGTATAAGACCTTGCATAGGAGAGAATTTTGTCATTGAGACATAGTAGGACAGGAAGCTGAATCTAGCCTTTACAGTTATGACCTCAACTGCCTGCTTTAGCTGAATAAAACACCTTTGACATAAACACACACTTTTTAATTTTCAAGGCTCTCTTTTTCTTCTTGACAATTCCCAAACTCTGTGCATAGTAAAACACAGTATAGGCAGAAGTTAAATGTCCGAGTATGCAGGGACGTACAGTACGGGAGCTCTTGTGTATTTTTAGTGATGTGTGCTGTTTTCTCAAATTACTGAAGTGTAACAAAGGAATTTTTATACCACCATAGGACTAAAAAAAATACAAATGAGCAACAGGGAAGTGAATCTATTAAGGGTGTTTTGTTTGTTTTTTCATAGTGCACATATCACAATGATATTTGAGTGAAATATTTGTGAATTGTGTTGAAAATATACCTGTGATGGGGTGTTTATCCCATACAAGTGGTAGAATGGTTAATGTAGGTCTGAGAGACCAATTAACACATCCAGTTGTACTTGTAGGCCACGCTCAATCAAAGAGAAGTCTCAGCTAGAAGAGGGACTGGGTGATTTCTATAAAGAGAGGAAGCCCAGAGTATAAGAGGGCTTCAGGGAGACAGTGAAAGAGAGCTGTACTCTCTCTCTGGGTGGTAGAGAGCAGAGAAGCCTCAGGAGGGATGTGAGAGGGTAGCAGGGATAAAGTGGACTCAGAAGGCCAACCCCTAGGCAGAAAGCTGGGGAGTAGAGGATTCAGACAAGGGCAAGACTCCTAGGAGGTAACCCACAAGAGTGAGTGTCCCGTAGAACAGAGAGCTGGGGAGAAAGGATGGTTTAAAAGTTCAAGCTCAGGTATTTGGCCAAAGCTTCTTTCATTGTTGCTAGTGTGTTGCTTTTGAGTTTGGTTGAGACTTCAGGGACAAGCTACTCTGGTAGAAGAGTGGAATGGAAGGGGAGCCCAGGAGCGGTGGAAGATTGGAGCACCAAGGTGCAAGGAGAGAGACCACCATAGCGCCAGAGTATTTGTTGACAGAGGGTGCTAGATGACAAATGAACTTCCAAGCCTAGCCACAAAGCATGTGCCTGTGGTGAGTACACTAACGGTACCCTACGAACAATTGTTCTTCATAAAAATTCATTTGACAGAGTTGGATGTCAAGCTAAGCATCCTTCCTTCTCTTTCTTCCCTAGTCTTTTAGAGTATGAATCTTTTACCTCTACCTTCAGTGCTGGTAATCTGCAAAAATGTATACTAATTTATGACACAGGATCCTGGAAAAAATGTAAACAACTTCCAAAATTTCTATTTTAACCATTTCCAGTAACTTAAACCCTGCATTTTTATTCACCATGCTCTGAAGTTTCCTTAAAGCTGAGCTTGTTCTCTATGGTAGATGGTGGAGTTATGTACTTCATAGATTCTTGTGCATCAAAAACACATGTAATAGTTGGCTTGTTCCTGTGGTGTTTTCCCTGGAAGATGCACATCAATGTCCTCTATTTCCCTGCAGACTTTCAGTCCTTGGAAGCTACCAGAAAGCAATTTTCCAAACCCCCATGTATTTGAGACCTAGAAAAGGATATATCAGTTCATGATAATTGCACATGTATTCCCCCTGTGGTCCTGCAGTAATCCAGGCCTTGGCTAGACTGTGCCTACGGTGAGGAGAAACAGAAGCAAACGAATCCAGTGGTGATAACGTTGAATTATTAAACCTTATGCAGAAAACCCAGACATTTGGCAGGAACATAAATATGAAGTAACATCAAATGCTTCCTTAGAAAAATATTAAACCATGAATTACCACCACAATAAAAGGAATTTATCAACCTCATGCTATGTCACTCCAGAGGGAATCAACTTGTCTCCCTGACTGAAAAGCCACCTGAATCCCTTTTGTCCTGCTAGGGCAAGGGTTACTATAGTCCCCAAAGGGCACTCATGCTAGGCTTCTTGCTCCTCAGCCATCACCTCTCTTGATTAAAGACCTGCATCATTACAGAGAAAAAAAAAACTCAAAAAATCTATACACATGATAAAAAGCTTATAATAGGTCACTCCAACTCAAACCTTGGGCTCTGGTAGGTGTCAGTCCTTCAAAAACTCACAACTGGGTTTTCTCCATGCTCAAAAGTTCATAACTGTCTCAGATCATGAACAAACATGAGCCAGTCATTTCCTTTATATAGCTAGGACCTTCATTCTTGCCCTAATGTAACAGGTGATCAGCAGACAAAAGCCTATCAGGGTAGCTTCAAAAAGCTGGGTTTTTGCATAACCACCAAGTGAGGAGTTTGCATGCACCAACCCTTAGGTCAGTGGTCCCCAACCTTTTTGTGGTCAGTAGCACATTCATGTTTTCAGAAGTGTGTGGCAGGCACCAACAATTTTTCAATACTTATTTTGTATTTGTACATTAAATAATACAAAAAAAATTATTACATAATATATGAATCGAGAGAAGCCGGAGAAAAGCTGCGAGGAAAGAGAACACTGATGCCTGCAGCCCCGGAGTACTCTGTCCCCAGCAGGCACAGGGCCTTGGATTCTCTCCTCTCCTGGACACTAGGTGAGTCCCGCACCTGTCGGGGACCGAGCACATCGGATCCCACAGCCTGGAGCCCCAGAATTCTCTGTCCCTGGCAGGCATGGGGCCGCAGCTTCTCTCCCCTTCTGGGTACTAAGCAGGCCCCGCATCTGCCGGGAACAGAGAACACTGTGCCTGCAGCCTGAGTTCTCTGTCCCCAGCAGGCACAGGGCCATGGCTTCTTTCCCCTGCTGGGCACTAGGCTGGCGCACATAAATGCCCCAGCGGGTGCCATGGCTTCCGCGGGCACCACGTTGGGGACCACTGCCTTAGGTGTTCTCCAGGAAATTCATTTCACAAGAGTCCATTCTTTTCCAGCACACTGTTCAGTATAGTCCTTTGATCATTCAGGCTTTACAGATTACACAATCCCAGCCCACAATAATTCATAAATTTTAAATTTAGTATGATGACTCCAAAGATCCTTATGGAATTGAGTTTAAGTGTTTTTCAAGGATATTGTGGGAAGTTGTATCTGTTAAAGGAGTTTGCTGAACTTCGTATAAACTTGGTAACAAGGTATTTTCAGACAAATTGATCCCTCCCTAAGCTAAAAAGAACGCAGTTTCTAAACTCAATGGGTGGAGGGTTGACAGGTAACAGAGCCAGTGTTCTGAGCTGTCACTGAAAATTAGACAGGAGCTTTGTGCTGGGAACTTGTCCAGCTACACCATCATTGCTGCCAGTCTGCACAAGTATCTACTCACGTCAAAGAGACCTGGTGAGGACTAAAAGATTGGTAAGATCTTAGAGCTAGCACACTTGCAACAGTAGTAATGCTTCTGAAAACACTGTGAGCAGTTGAGTGTGGACACAACAGGTCAGATTCTCAGATGCTCTAAATTAGCACAACTTCCTTGTAATTAGAAGAACTATCAATGTATACCACATGAGGATCTGGCCCAAAATGTTTTACAAGCACTCTGGATGCTTGCAGCAGTGCTGTAGGTGACAAAACTTTTTTCTGTAGGCTAAGCTTGAACAAGTTTGTCCCCAGCCTTGTGAAGCTGAATTAAGAACAGAATAGCTGAAGCTACATTGTAATGATTTAAGCATTTCAACAAACTCAGTTTCTTGGCCAATATAGGTAAGGCTTCAAAAGTGAGCTCTTTGGTAAAACAGCCACGATATAATGCTCTTGGGCAGTTCAATCTATTACAATCGGGTTTTCTAGTGTGAATCTTTACGTGCTACATACCACTTTGTAACAAAAGCACTAGCTAGAATTTAAGACTTTTTTCCTGTCTTGTTTTAGTGGCTTAAGGTTATAATTGTCACAATAGTATTTAACATGCTATAAACATCGTATTAAATGTCGTCATCTAGCAAGTGTCCTTTTTGTAATATGGGTTCACACAGAGTGGGCTACAGTCTGATCTTAGTTTTACTGATGCAAATCCAGAGCAACCCTAGTAAAGTCAGCATACTGGAAATGCAAAATTACTTCCAGAATCTGGCTCAGGACAATTAAATGCCTCACATTTACATCATTGGGTATTTTTAGGACTATATTAATAAAACACATCCTGACATGTGGTTAGAGTGCTGAGGGATGTAGAATTAACATGCACAAATCAAATATGGGAATTAGATAACACCTCCATCTGTCCATAGGCAGACAGGTCACAACAGTAGGTATCTGAACTGACAAAAATCAAAGAGGAACATCCATCTTTTCTACCAGAGAAAAACATAGTTGCACTGAAGAAAACTTTCAGCTCTGCTTCTTTTTATAATAATAAAAAAGAGCTCAAATTAGCACAAGTGAACATGCACTTAATCACACATTTATATAGAAATGCACAGAAGATCAGAAAACAGTATCATGCATAAACAAGGGTTACTACCAATACAAGTCCTGAGTTATTCCATTATGAGATTACTTATACCTTCCTTTGAAGCATCTGGACTCTTCCCCTCCCTCAATGATTCCACTTAATTTAGGTCCCAGAAAGGTGTCTGAAATAAAGACAGACAGACCGACCGACCGACCAACAGGAGTATGGGATCTGACATGCTGCCTATTTTAATTATTTTTCATTAACCATATATGTTGATACAACCTTTAATTACATAAACACATACTTCCCCCTCCCCCGCATATGACCTCTGCCTCATTCAGTGCACAGGATGGATGGTGCTCACTGAGTGGGCAGTTATTCAATATTTCTTTTTATCCTCATTGTTCAATATTGGTCCCAGCACTTGTGATACTATCCACACCATGCTCTGAAAACAGAATTATTAATTTCAGGAATAATAATTACATGGCAATTGCTCACAAATAGTTGCCTGGGTTTGAGAAAAAAAGCACCTTTCACTATGGCTTATTCCATAATTGTCCATTATGGAGTTTCTTGCACCTAAGCTTAGAACATGAGGCAATTGATTGTGACTTTTCAGAGGTTTCATAGCCTTCACATACAGGAGCATTAGCATCCCCTTTAGATGCCACAAGGGCAGCAAAAGACACTATCTATTAGTAGTTAAATAAGCAATAATATGTACAATTTTATTCAATATTTAGATACAATATTACAGGTTGAAGGCCTGCAGCACCCCACTGATTGTGTGGCACTGCACTCTCACTGCCTCAATTCCTATCTTGGTTCTCCAGTCAACTCACCCACAGACAGGAATTTTAATGCAACATTCTACTCTTGGGGGGGTCTAATTTATTATGTCCTCACAAACTAAACACTTCCAGGCTCAAACCCTTCCTAACTCAGGGCTTCAGGTTCCAGCACCCTCTCTGAGCAATGTGCAATGAATTGATTGGTCTCAATCCTGTTTATAGTGGACAAGGGTTCATGTCACAACATAATCAAAATGGCACCAAATGGAACTCTTGTTGGCAGACACAGAAGAGAAGCCACAGAGTGGATGTAAAAGATACTGAGCTAACCTCTTATTCCTAGAAGTACTCCCTCTAGTTTTGGTCAGAGGTATATATGTGGAGCAGCATGAGTAAAACCTGAAGTGGTGCTGCTTTACCTGTTTTGTGGACAGGAGATATTCAATGCTCACAGCCATCAAATCCAGTGCTTTTTCAGATACATTTAATTCCCTTTAATAAATTGAAAAGGGAATATATCTGCATTTTCTGCTGTTGCTGTGATTGCATAGCACAATGATGGGACTAAGAAGTGTTTTCATATGCAAGGAAATGGGCAATCAATTTTTATAGTAGTAAATGAATGATTTATAATTGCAGAATGTTCCCAAACAAGAAATAGCAGTTGCTTATCTTGAGCAATGGAGAAGGGACCAATCCTGGTCCCCTTGAAGTTAGCTGGCAGTTTTTCCACTGACTTAATTTGAACAAAATCCAGTCATATTCTTAAAGACGACATTGTTGAGGAGAGACATAATGGGAACAGACAGTAGCTCAAAACCTAGACAGAATGGTATTGTGTTTGTATTGTCTATGAACCAAGAAGACAGCTCTCCTTTCAAAACTGACACTTATTACAGAAGAAGTTCTTCATGTAACGGCTCCTTTATAGGGAAGTCTGTCAGTCCCAAAGCTTCATTCCTAGCAGGTATCAGAGATATACTTATTCAGGTGCAAGAACCAAGGCAAGAATAGAACTACTATATTAGCCACCAGAAAGGTATATATTCCATGGAATACCTAAACCAGTGAACATCTTGGAAGAGATGCTTGCCGTGTATTATAGATGATCAATATTCTACCCTTCATCATGAACTTTGGACACGATAGAAATGCTTATTAAACTGTATGCTGTCAAATGACAACTCACTTAACTAGACAACTTATTTAGCCAATAGTCACATGTTCTCAGGGTTTATTGTCAAATGATAATGTGTCTTTCAAAATTAATATTTCACCTCATTTTGGCATTTTGTGCATGCTGCAGACTTGAAAGGGAAGAAGGTTGTATTGGCCAAATCAAATTGTGAATTATCTCTGTCATAAACAGATAGAGAGAGTTAATAGAACAGAAGTACTTTATATCTCTTTTGAATGTAAAGGGTTAATAAGTTCAGTAAGCCTGGCTGTCACCTGATCAGAGAACCAATCAGGGGACAGGATACTTTCAAATCTTGAGGGAGGGAAGTTACTGTGTGTGCTGTTAGTTTTTGGTTGATGTTCTCTCTGGGTTCTGAGAATGACCAGGCGTGCAACCAATCTCTCTCATACAGGCTCTTATAAGTTCAGAATACTGAGTCCTGGGTAGATAAGGCGAGTTAGGCTTATGTTTGTTTTCTTTATTTGCAAATGTGCATTTGGCTGGAAGAAGTTCAATCGTGTATTTGACTGGAAGGAGT
This sequence comes from Chelonoidis abingdonii, assembly GCF_003597395.2. Lineage (NCBI taxonomy): Eukaryota > Metazoa > Chordata > Testudines > Testudinidae > Chelonoidis > Chelonoidis abingdonii. The sequence goes on from NC_133770.1 coordinate 200,080,368, forward strand.
TCAAATTTGTATTTTGCTGAAAGGATTTTAATTTGTACTTGTATACTTAGGCTGGGAGGGTATTCCCAGTGTCTGTCGCTGAAAAACCCTGTACCTAATCCATCTTAAATCTATAAAGATAATTTTTATTGTTTATCCTTCTTTAATTAAAAGCTTTTCTTGTTTAAGAACCTGATTGTTTTTTTATTCTGGTGAGATCCCAGGGGACTGGGTCTGGATCCACCAGGGATTTGGTGGGGAGAAAGGAGGGAAGGGGGAGAGAGAGGTTAATTTCTCTCTGGTTTAGGGATTATTTTCTCTCTCAGGGACAGTCTGGAGGGGGAAGAGAAGGAGGGGGAAGGTGAATTTCCTCCCTGTTTTGTGATTCAAGAGTTTGAATCACAGTGATCTTCCAGGGTAACCAGGAGGGGAAGCCTGGAGAGCAATGGTGGGGGAAAGGGTTTTTCTTTCCTTGTGTTAAAATTCAGAGGGTCTGGGCTTGGTTCTGGCAAGGTTTTGGGGGGACCAGAGTGTACCAGGCACTGGAATTCCTGATTGGTGGCAGCACTACAAGTACTAAGCTGGTAATTGAGCTTAGAGGAATTCATGCTGGTACCCCATCTTTTGGACGCTAAGGTTATCATGGTAAGCAGCCCAGAAATTGGTCTGTGTGCAAAAAGATGGGGTGGAAAGTGATTCACTATTTTGATTCTCTGCAAGTGGAACCAGATCAAGAGATATCCACTCCCATATTTGAGCCACAATGGGAAGTGGTGGGTGCTCAGTAGTTTTGAAAATCTGAATCCAATTGTGGGTGCTGAGCACTAGAAAATTTGGCCCACGATATCTGAATATTCAGGAAGAGATTACTCTAAAAGTATCAATGATAGCTAGGCAAGACTATGAATTACCAAAGCCACTTATCCACTAGTGTAGTGTTTGGTTTTTCCTTCTCCATCCTTCACTTATATTCTATAGCAACCAGGAGCTCATTGGTCTAGGCACTGTACAAACAGAACAAGACTATAGTTCCTGCTCCAAAGGGTTTACAATCCACTAGGCCATCCTTCCACTTTTACTTACAGAAAGGACAGGAGATAAGCATGTATAAAATTGCCAACAAAGGAGACCTACTAGATCTGTGCAAAGGACATAAAAGGAATATGTAGCACTAAGATGTCATGGGGATTTCTAAAGTGCCTCCATTTTCTATGACTGACTGATTGGGAATGCAAGTAGCTCAGTGGTCCCCAACCTTTTCGTCTGGCGGGCACCAGATGAAGGACCGTGGCGGCGGTAGAGCATCCGCCGAAATGCCACTGAATTTCGGCAGCATTTCAGCAGTGACGCCTCTTGATGATGCCACTTGTTGGCAGCAATCGGCATCATCGAGAGGCGTCGCTGCCGAAATGCCACCAAAATTCAGCAGCATTTCGTTGCATGCTCGACTGCTGGCCAGGACGCGGGTGCATTTACATCCACCTGAAGTAGCTTATAGCATCAGACACCATTTCCAATTACTTCTCTCCATGACACCCCTCAACCCCGCAAATTGTTTCGCTACCCTTACATGCTATAGCTAGCCAATGGTAAGGGAGAGCAGAGAGTAGGAAAATAAGTGTGGTGGGCCAAAACATGGTGCAAGAGGTTCAGCCACAACTACACAGCAATCTCCCTTTTTGTACAAACTGGCCTCAGTTCCCCATTATAAACACTGTCTGCGTAGAGCTCTCCAGGATTGGAAGAATGCACCATGCCAGAGCGCGGGAGATGAAATTGGACCGTTTTTGGAAAAAAATTGATTTTTTCAATATTCTGTTTTCCACAAAAAGGTTCATATTCGGTTTACTATGTTTGGTTTGGGGGCTTCCTTTCTGAAACCCCCTGTTTCTCCACTGACACATTTGATTGTGCAACTTGTGTATGGGGTGAGATTTTTCAAAATTGAAATCTTAAAAATATTTTTTGCCAAGTTGGAAAAAAACAACACTAAGTGAAAAATGTGTTCATATAGATATTGGGGGGAGGGAGAGAGAGAGAAAAGAACTTTAAGAAAAATAAGTCCATTTTGGAAACTTTAACAAAACCATCTCTCATGAAAAAAATTTGTATTGTCTTCAATTTTTCTGTAACGCTGTGCAGCATTTCTGTAATGCTGTGCAGCATGATGGGACTAAAGTGTTTGTAATGCTGTGCATTCACCCAAATCTTGCTTGCCTTACTTACAGACCCACTATTCTGAGCAGTCTAGTTGCAGGAAAAAGGCAAACAGGATTTGGTCCTGGGAAGCTATACATGTATTTATATATAAAAACAAAAATCCATAAACATTTTCACCAGTTTGTCACAGTTTGGGGATGTGATCCTTTGAGATGCTGAGCACCTACTGGAGGAGTGCCAAGTGCCATCAGTTCCCATGAAATTCAATGAGAGTTGAGGGCACTCAGCACCTCATCGACACCATAGAAAATCAGGCCCCTAGCAATTAGTAGACTGAAATATTATTCTGAGTGTACTTAATGTAGTACAGATTAAAATTAAATGAGCCATTTTGCAAATCAACACATTAAAATAGATTTCCATAATAATCTGCATCAGACAGCATTATATTGCCTGGTCTGTGAAATTTGAAACACAGGAGATATTGATAGCCTTCATGCAGTTCTTGCTTCCACGGCTCTATTCTCTAACTTTGTCAGCTTTATTTTTGCTTCTGGAGACTACTTTGCTGTGATCAGTTCTGAAATCCAATTGTGTATTTAATGCTGATCTTTTATTGCAGCCTGTTTGTTTAAACAAACTCCTCTTCTGAATAAAGACTTCCAGATTTATGGTCTGACCATAAACTTTTTACACAGGCAAAAGTCATTAAAAATGTTATGACACAGGTCTCATACTAGATCTGACCAGTGGTCTATCTACTCCAGTATCTTGTCACCAAGAATGGCCTGTCCTATGTTTTTCAGAGGAAATGTAAGAAATACTGCACAGAGCAGTTGTAAGATTACCTGTTCTCAGGGAAAGTTTCCTCCTAACCACCTCTCTGAGGAAGATGTCCAAGATTGTGCCATTGATGTGTCACAGAACATGGGTAAAAGGCAATAAGATACACGGATGTTAAGTACTTTGTATTTCTAGCTATCATCTAAATCAAACAAAGTTTTGTACAGTCTTTAAATTCTAAATTAGCATTAACAAAGTTTTTAACTACTAATTCCAGGGAGCTGATCCTCACTCTCAATGTCATGTTAATTGTTGCAGAGATGCCAAAAGGAATACATTTCTAGATAGAAATGGTGGACTCAGGACCAGATTCTGCCACTGTGGAGGGAAATGGTGCAATCACAGCACCAGAGCAGCTGCAAGAGGCATTGGGCTGAATGCATCAAGTTCATGATTGATGCAACTTACTGTGTAAATACCACTTCCATCAAACACTTATTTTTAAAGTGATTAATGATGTTGGGTGCCCGCTTTGAGACTGCCTGATTTTCAGAAATAACTGAGCATCCACCCTCTTAAAAATCAAGTTCCTTTACCATGTGTCCATTTGAGCACCCAAAATGACTAGTCATGTTAGAAAATTTGGACTGTCATAAATAAAAGTATTACCTCTGGTTAGTAAGTAATTGTTACTGCTTCCTATGGGAAGACATTAATAGTATTTGCTCCCTGCACAAAAGAATTTATGGCTTGCTCAAGGCTATCAGACATTTATTTTACAGCTCCAAAGTTCAAACAGACACCTTGTCCAAAGTACAAAATCCAGAAGAATGAATGGTCTTTAATACAAAAAAAATGGGTAAAATATTGTCTGTTTAGTAGGACATTGTTAAGAAAGCTGAACATTGGTATCAAAAACACAATCTTTTGCCTCTAGTCATATTCTTTTAATTTGTTTTCCTCCTGAAGATTTAGAACAAGTGATCCGTGTAATGTCAGCATAATCAGGGTGAATGATAACTCTCAACTTTGACACTACATGTGTCTGGAGTATAAATAATTGTTTTAGGCCATCTGAAGTTTTCTTGTAGTTTATCAATCACCTAAAGGTGATGTCTACGATAAAAGGTGAAATACTGTGGTGCCTGGTTTCAGCATGTTTCTAATTACTATTGTAAATACATTTACTAACAGCTCTACAAGTCAGCAAATCTTACATGACATTACCATCTATTTACTAGTATAAACTATATTGCATTGGAATATGCACAGTGAAATGTTTACCTGCACATGATACAAGTCTGAGCAAGAGTTAATTAACAAATGAGCATTTCTGTTACCAGGCTGCTTGGGGAAATATTTGTTTCCTGCAAATTCTAATCACATAAAACCCATGGTATTACTGTGGTTATGATATGCTAGATTATCTGGATTCAATACAATCTGTATTTAAATGTAAAAGCAACTCTATAAGGACTACATTGTCCTGTCAGTATAATGAATGCAGTAGATACAATTACTATATAAAAGGAGCTGGGACTTGAACCCTGAAGTCTTCAACTGCAAAAGCCCAGTCTGCTAGCACTCAAGCTCATGAAAGACTCTTCTGCGTGGGCCACCCAATAATGGGCAACCTCACTCATACATAAGCCTATGCCTTAAAGTGAGAATATCTTTGATTTCTCCTCCCCTAATTTGGTTCAGCATCCTTTCCTCTCATCTCCTTCTGCACACTGCATGCTATGAAAGTGCAATTCAGAGGGGCAATCTGTATATTTTCTTTCTGAAACCATAGAACTAGGCTTAATATTCTGAGTAATTTAATGGCTGTATTCACTTTTCACTGATGGATGTGGAGAAGTAACATCCACATACAAACATTTAGATTTTGCTCACTAATGTTTCAGAATGTCATAAATGCACAACAAAATCCTGCATGTAGTAAATTTGTTCTTTTTTAATTAAGAGAATTGGATTATATTCCTACTGAAGAAGTCAGAGGTTTTGAGACCCATTAAATTTAATCTTAATTTTCTCATTGTTGCTTTTAGAAATTAAGATTTAAAGGGGGAGTTCCACCCCCTTTTCCCCCCAGACATATAATCTTCTCTATGGCTCTAATTAAGCAAGGTACTCAAGCATGTGCCTAACTTTAAGTACATATAATTTAATAAGGATAAAACCAATAGGGCTCTATAGAAATTACTCTAAAAACCTACAAAATTTAACTGAGTATGAATCCCTTCTCATAGATTCTTTAAACCAGGGGCTCCCAACCTCTCTTTCTGAACCCCACCACCAATATGCTATAAAAACTCCATGACCCACCATGCCACAACTGTTTTTCTGCATATAAAAGCCAGGGCCACCATTAGCGGACAGCAAGCAGGGCAAGTGCCTGGTGCCACATGCCACAGGGGGCCTTGCAAAGCTAAGTTGCTTAGGCTTTGGCTTCAGCCCCAGGTGGCAGGACTTGGAGCCCTAGGTTGGGGCTTTGGCTTACTGCCCTAGGATCCAGCAGGTCTAATACCAGCCTTGCTTGGCAGACTCCCTGAAACCTGCTCGCAGCCCCCCCAGTGGCTAAACCACTGCTTTAAACCATCCTATAAAGTTATGTCAAAATATGAACACATACTATTACATTTTATAGTATAGTCCAAAAATGCCTATAGAAACTGTTATAGACCTTTTCAAATAAGTGTTAAAAGTTGATCACATTACTATTTATAACGACAATACCTCATGAAGCAGCACAATCGCATATGATTGACATCATTGCTAAGGTTCAGTTGAGGTAGATTCGCTTGAAAAGGTTGACCAGCATAGCAACTTCTCCTATACTTTCTCCTTTCCAACAGTAGCTAACTAGCAAATCTGACACTGCCAACAAGTGGCAGCTGACACTGGTTACCATTAAAAGTTACCATTTTCAGCCTTTTTAATGTGCTGAGCTCCAGAGATTTTTTTGAACAAAATCTTTGGTCAATAGCAGTCGTGCATGAAGATCCAAACAGATCATTAAGAACAAGTAGAGACAGTCTCCCAGGGCAACAGTGAAAGAAAATTGTCCTCAAGTGAAAACTTCACAGAGGAAGCAGTCATTTTATTTTTCTACAATTTATTTTATTCACTTGGAAAACATACTTAGGGGATACACTTCCTCCAGAACAGAATTATTTCAGTTTTCCTGCAGGTAAGCAGGTCATACACAAAGATGAGAAAAGGGGAGGAGTGAGGAATTATACATGGTTGGAAAGCAGAGGTACCAGAGCATATTTATCAGTAAATTTACCAGTGAGAAAAAATAAAGTTTAATGAGTTTTGTTAAGTCAGGTTCAACTAAATAGGGGCCTTTACAATGATATTTGACTGGACCCCTTTGCAGAAAGGACTATGACATGTATTCCTTCTATCCTTCACCTGCCTCAGACTCATGTCCCAGGACATCCCGGTGGGGGGTGGGGGGCTGGGAGGTGGATGTCAGATCCACAGATGGGAAGGAGGCCATAAGAACGTGTCCAGAGAAACTAGTTTGCATTTTTAGGCCTGGCAAGTGTCTAGAAACACACTAACCACAGAACAATTAGATGACACTTTTGAGATCCCCTCTTTTTAAATCAGGGTCTTTCTTCCCATGCAGCACCTTAGGGACAGTCTCATGGCCCAAAGAATTCATCATGATGATTTCAATGGGCTTTGGGTCAAGCCTTAAGAGAGAACATTAATCCATGAACATAGCATTAATATAGTAAAACTTGTACCTAAAACATTTGTAGAATCCCTAATTTGATAGGTATTAGAAAGATTTTTGTTTGGAAATCAAGTATTCTCCAACACGGTTTTCCAAAGAGGGGAATAATTTTCAAAAGGATATTCTCTTTCAACCCTTTCCACAAAACCCAACACTCTCAAAATGCACTTCAAATGCTTCAATATTCTTCCTGTAATAAAAGCAGTATCTTTTGTTAAAACTCTTAAAAGAGCCTTAAATCTGTGTCATTCTGAATATCCTGAACATTTGAAGTTGCTATTTTCATCTGGCCTCCAAGATCTTGAGTTTTTATTTCCAACATACTTATGCAAAGAGCAATAGCATCAGTCTTAACCTCTAATTTTACCTCCAAGCCTTTAATCTCCTGAAGCAGTGTATGAATTAAAATTACAGATGTCCCCCCTGGTAAAAGCTTTTCTGAACACAGGATTGTCATAGTGGATCAGACAACTGGTCCATCGAGTCCAGTAACCTGCCTCCAGCATCAGCCAATATTATATGGCTTAGGGGAGGCATTTCCACTGCTCCATCCTGGTAAGGCATGTTATGCAATATTGTATATAAGAGAAATTTCTCCAGCTTCAGAAGCCAAAAAGACTTCCTTTAGGTTAGCATGCATAACAAGCTGTCTCTAAACTCCATTTACAGTATTTGACACTGTTCGCCTGTAGTGGTAAATTCCTCAGGCTGGCTAGTCATTCTATGCAGTGCTTTGATGTTGTTTTTTCCCCCCTAAACTTACCTGAAAATATTTTGGACAAGACACACCCTATGAGCCCTCTCTGCCCTATCTATATTTTGAGGGAGTTCAGACTGGAGGACCTGTAAATGAACTAGTCTTGTTGGCTTTGGTTCTAGTATAGAAAAAAAAATAATCACAGGAGACATTATTTCTGATTGTTTCAGATGGGGCTAGAAGCATCACAAGCACAGCTGTCCCCTTGCACTCTTTCACAGTCTTCTCCTTTGGTTAGTGCTTGAGGACCTTTGCCAGGGGTTGCTTACTTCTGTATCCCATCCCCACTGCTCCTCATCCTTAAGAGAAAGGGGCTCCTTCTTTCCCACCATACACATTCATTTCCCCCTATTTGGGGGAACAGGGTTCCCCATCCCTTCTCCGCATACACCTCTCATCTTGCTTTCAGAATGAGATCTTGCTCTTCATCCCACAGTTCTTACTCCACCAGGGAATGGGGCTCACACACCTCTTAACTTGTTGTGTCGCCCACCCCCAATCAGGGTCTCTGTGGCAGAGTCCCTCCTCATCTCTCTGCCTGGGGTAAGAATCTTTGGCCAAGGTCTCCTCTCTATTCCCTTTTAGAGGAATAGAGTCCTCCTTAGGAAGTGGAGTCCTCACTCAAATACTTTAACTTATTTCCAGGATAAATCATTCTGGTGCTTGCAATTTCTCATGTAAATCTACCACAGCTTTTTTCAGCCTCAATGCCCTACTTTGGATTTTTTCCAATCTCTGGAGCTATATCCTTCTTAAATGTGTGGTAACCAAAACTGCACAGAGTACTCCAGATGAAGGTTTTGCTGGATATCATCTAATAGAAGAGCACTACAATATTTTCTATATGTTATTCATACACCTAGCTGAGACAGGGTGCTCTACTCACCTCTGGATAGTGCTGCCTTCCTGTCAGTTTTCCTTCTGTCTCTCTCTTGCTTCCAGGAGCTAAAGGGTCCTTTTCATAATACAGGCAGGTCACTATTGTAGTTTCCCTCCTGGGTGGGAGAAAGAGGTGAAAGTTTCTTTTCCCAAACAGGCTCAGACAATTCCCCACCAGCACCACTTCTCCTGTGGCTGGGTGGAGCATCCAGGCCACTCTCTACTCTGGGTTTCAGCTCAGAAACCCTCTAGTCAGCAGTCATGGTCTGTTCTACTCTGTGCTTTGCTGCATTTCTCTGAGCCCTTTCCTAACCTTCTGGCTCTCCCTTCCTTCTCTGGGTCTACCAGTTTCACCACTCGCTCCTCTGAGGGAGAAACTACAGCCTACACATCTTTGCAGTCCCCAAACACTCCTTCTTTGTCTCAGATAGTGACTATAAACTCCTTCTTTGCAATCCCCCATCTGCCTTCCAATTTTCTGTCTTTTGTAGAAGCCCTGTATGTCCCTCACAGGTGAGCTTCTCACTAATTAGCTGCCTCAAGCCTAAAACTCCCTTGTTTTCAGCCTAATTAGCTGATTGGGCCTACTTCAGCTGTTGAAGGGCTAGTATGGGGAAGCACACCCCATCACACTAGGCTACTTATTTTCTTTAAAACAATTGCTTCATTCTAGCAAGACATCTTCATCAATCCATCCTCAATTACTCAAATATTATTCATTAGAAGACCCTGAAAATTGAATCCATCATTATATATGGGAAGTCACAACAGCCAGCTGTCCTCCTGTTAGTACCACAGAGCACACTCTTAAGTCTCCCCTTCTGCAAGCCTCTTCCTTTTGGAGTCTTATAGGGGTCACAAACCTGAAGTGTACCTGTTTCTTGATGCTCCACAGTTCATTTTTCAAGGCCATTATTGTCTCAAAGCACTAGTAGGCAGTTCCCACAGAATGAACTAAGCTAAATGCGTGCAAAAGGAAACTGCATGGAAATATTCAGCAAGTGATTTTCACAAGTGACACTGCCACCTTTCCCAGTCTCTTCCTTTTATGTTCAGTTGTTACATCAAATTGTATGAGTTGTTTGGCATTTTAATTTAAAATATTGTAGTGTTTTTTCCAGCGTGGTGAAAATCCAGGTCTATGCTAAGCACATCCATCTACAATTTTAATGGTAAGATAGAATACTCAGAATGAAAATTATAAATCATGTTTTCATAGGAAGGAGAGGCACTTTGTTTCCTCACTCAGAAGCAGTCAGGAAGAATCTGTTGCAGGCAGCAATGGTGAGCAGCTTTGCTTCTCTGCTGCAACAGGAGGAGCAGGGCCACTTATCAATCTGCCACAGACAATCCAGTGCTAAGCAATGTCTCTGCTTGGCTCTCCATCCCTATTCAACGAAGATGGGAAAGGGAAGTAGCAGATCAGAGGCTAAGTGCCCAACACACCTTCACCAGAGGACATCTTTGATAGGTTCATATAGTTGAGATAAGCATTCCAATTTGGAATTTTTGAGATTCCCCATCAATTGATTTCTATGTCATTTGGCTATGTTAGGGCTGGTTTACTGTAGTTCAGTATTAAGTTCAGTTATGTCAATGCTAAAATTTATATGGTTCATAAAATGTGTCTTTCTCTGGTAGTGATAGTGTACAAATAATAAGAATCAGTAATGCTTGGGCTATGCTGTGGGACCCTAGTGAGAAACAAGGTGACTTAGCTGCTGCCACACCAGAATGACTGCAACTAGAGACATTGTGCTGTCAGCCTTAGAATTGCTTCCCATGATCCTGTTGCCCCAAATCCTCATTTAAGTTGGCATACCTCTTACACTGTGCTTTCTCTGTGGTACAAGGGATGAGAGAAGTGGCAATAGCAACAGAACAGTCCAAGAAAAGGCTCACTACTGACAGTACAGCAGACACAGTGCTTAATTTGTAACAAGAGGTGCTGGGGCTCAAGTAAATGTTTTACATTCATAACTGACGCAGCAAGTCCAGAGATGTCAGGTTTATGAACTGCCAAGCCTAGAGTTGCCGGGGCTCAGCCCTGGCACAAATTAAGCACTGAGCCAACAACATGCTCAGGTCAATTGCCTCCATCCCTGTGGGCACATGAACACCTGTAATATCAGTTACTTGAAATTGGTTTCTTGCTGCACATCCCCTGCTGAGGAACCGTATATACCACTACTCCAGGATGAATAAGAGCATCTCTAAAAACTCAAAAGATCAAATCATCTGAACCACCACCTGCGCCTACTCATTGGGAAATATGGTCATTGTTGCCAGCATCAGAGACCCTTGCTGAGTCTTAGGCCCTGGCTGGCTCACAGGATAAAAGATCTTGGTGGTCCAGGGTCTACTAGAGATTTGTCTTTTACAGAGATGGAACCGGAATGTAGATATCCCAGACTGGTTCCATCTCCTATTCATCTAGTCTATGTATCTGTCTCTGCACAAGACATGTTTGTGATTTTTTCTGTGCTAATGTCTTCCCATTGCAATCCAAAATTGCATAGATGGCTGCCCTCATCCTTCTGTGTAAGATTTCTAATCAGACCGCAAACTAGTTTGAGAGAGAGAGGCCCTCAAAATGTTGCTAAAAACATGAAAAAAGAATCGGTGTTAGTGCTAATATACACATATATTGTACACCCCAATACATATACAGTACTGTAATACAGCTTTGTGTGTGTGGCTATGTATGTTTTCCTGGCTATCACTTTTACTGTCACAATTGAGCTGTGTAACACCTCAAAGAAGAAGGATGTACGTGTATACAGGGCTGCTTTGGATTAGCCTTACATTTATGAAATTTTGCTATCGGTCTGAAGGCTTCCATTTACTGTGGTGAAAATTCTCTTCCTTCTGTGCTGCACAGCAGACAGAAACCTGGCCTGGAGGAGAGTGAATATTTCCTCCCAAAAGTTATAGATTGTGTAAGTTATCTTACAAATGAAAGACTTTTCACACAGCTCTAATGGCAGGCTGTTAGACTAACTAAAAGTAGCACTGGAAGGGTGAAAGCTTCTAGGCAGGCAGAGAGACTGCCATTTTATTTGCAATATAGCAAATTACAGAAAACCATAGCATCATTTCCACCTTTTTAAGAAAGATATAAGGTGCATTTATGTGGAACAACAGAGACATTCAGGGGTAAGTCTGTCGTCAAATCTCATTGGCAAGCTTTTATTTTGACCCTTTTTGGTGCCTTTTAATTCCTCTTTCTTGTCTTCAGATCTTCTATAGTAAGTACATCATCAATTCTAGAAAGTATTTGGGATACCCCAATCATTATATAAAATTATACCCCAATCATGCAAAAGTTTGAGTCCTATTAATATCCATGGTTCTATTCATGTGAGAGATGTTAAGCACATGTATAGATCCATTCACACTTCATTGTACAGTGAAGCATGCAAACTTCTATGTCACAAAGGAACAGAATTCTACTGGCCACCAGGGGCGAAGGGCTAAGACATAGTTCCACTGACACTCCACGTCCTATGTGGGAGCATCAGGCACCCCTGAGGTGAGTAATTAGGGAACAATTCCTGAAATTCCCTAGATACAGGGACTGCAATTCTGCCAAGACACTGTGCATGCTAGGCTAGGGTTTGGGGAGGAGAAGAGGAAGTTTCTCAATCCCGTCCTTCTTACTTTACACCTGTATAGGGGATAGTCAGAACCTCATCCTAAATTAATAGCCATAATGTTGAGCAAATTCACGGGTTATACAGATTGATCCCTTTCATCTGGGATTTGAAATTTTAAGTGACTTATTAAAATGCACAATTTTAGACTATGAAAGACATTTAATCCCCTTCTGTAACTGGTAGGTTAGAGTGAGAATGGTCATTTTTAAACTACTTTAGATTCTCAATTACCTTTCAAATGTCTTTTGACTGAAACTCAACTTGAAGCATCAGAGAGGGGAAAAGTACACCTTTAAAGCTTCACTATTTTAAAGTTGCACAATCCATGTCCAGCTAGAGATGCTGAATTAATTCTGAGAAAAACTTTTCAATTCCGCAGTATTTTAGAAAATGTTTTTACACTGATTTATGCTAGCAGCCCTCAGAGGCTTCTCTGAATTAGTTTTAAAATAAATGTATTTCTAGCTGCAAATAGATGAGAGTCTGTTCATAAACAAACACAAAAACAACAAGCAGACACTTCTTTTAACCTGCTAAATAGAGGTGTTGTTTCATTTACCATATAAACTTGTTATGGGGCTGGGTACTATACGGTAGGTGTTGGCAAACTAACCTAGAACTGCTGCTCTAGCAGGTTAAAGACAAGATTACCACTTAAAGGCATATACTGTATTGGATGTCATAAACAGCCAAGCTTTGAGAAGTGATCAAAGACTCTTCAAACAGTCATACATGGTTGTGTAATTTAAAAACAGTGGGCCTGATTCTCCTCGCATATCCATCTGTACTAATCTGGACTAACTACTGAAGTCAAACAGAGCTACAGTGAGGTAAAGTCTGTGAGAGAGGGAGGATGATCAAGATCAGTGATTATATGTGTGGTTCTCAAGCAGGGTAAGGACAAGAGGGGGAAACTTTTGGCTGTTGTCCTTTTTCAAGTGACTAGCAGTCTTAAGTGATAATACAGTGAAGATGTTCTCACACAGGTCAGTGTTTGCCTCTTTGCTAAACACAGAATTCAGCAGAGCATCCCCATGCCCCATATCCACACACTCTTCCCCCACCCAACCTTTATGGAGACATTGCTAGGATCACCATAGCACTGTTAAAACTCACGTCTCATGGTTTCTAATGCTTTTCTTAAAGCTCCAGCTGCGGGTATCATGATACCGCATGAGAAATATCAGCTCTCTTTTTTTCACTTTCTTTAAGTAATAGTTGCAAATAAATTATTAACAATATGAAACAAGGGCACCCTAAAAGCTAAAAAGCCGGAAGACATGAAAAAGAACTCAGACTTTTCATTTAAAAAAAAACTTCATAATTTCTAAGCAATCTAGTGATTGGGGCGGGGGCTGGTTTCATGATTTCATAATGTCTCAGATTAACAGCTCAGAACATCAACAACATTACAGTGGATGATAAATACCTTTGGCCCCTAGACTGCACCTTAGACATCTGGCAGCTATTAGGCAACAAACCCATTTCACTACTACTCAAATCCTAGCAGATAGTAAAGCCCTGGAATGTCAGCTGTACTCGGGATGGCCTCCTTGGCCCTGGCAATACAAGAAGGGGGAAAGAGTATGGCCAGGGAGCGAGGGGTTATGTTTCGTCCGGTCGGGAGGCAGTGTAAGAGAGATTAAAAAGTGAAAGTAGATCTTGAGTTTAGTGTGGAAGAAAGGGGAAGACACTGTAGAAATTCAAACAAACAGAAGAAAAATATAATCTTTGCAGAAATAGTACTGACTGGGGCAAATCCTGAGGCCCTCTACTGAGGCTAACTCCCATAAAGCCAGAGTAAAAAACTGAGCAAGGACTTGAGGATTTGGCTCATGGTGATATTCTACAAACTAAGGCCAAGAGTTTAAATGATGGGGCCCAAATGATAGATTCCTTATTCCAGAGTTAAGTGCCTAAATAAGTGGCTTGATTTTCAAAAGTGCTGAGTGCCCAACAATACTGGTATCAATAGTAGCTACTGAGATCTTAGCACTTTTGGGAATCAGGACACTTATTTCAATGACTAATGGTAGACTCAGACCAGGGGTGAAAGTAACTTAAAGGATTTACTGGTATGCCGGAGTCCTGAATGGGAAGTGGCCTCAACTGGAAGAGGTGGGCCTTTCAAAATGTAAAGGCCCTGGGGCTCCGGCTGTGGCTGGAAGCCCCAGGGCCTTTAAATCACCCCAGAGCTACCAGCTGCAGAGACAGCTTGGAGCCGTGGCACTCCAGGCCCTTTAAATCACCTCAGGAGCCCTGCTGCCACTACCCTGGGTGGCAGGGCTCAGGTGAGGATGTAAATGTCCCGGTGCTCCTGCCACTTCAGGGAGCCCCGGGCACTTTAAAGCCCCACCCCACCCCCCAGAGCTCCAGCATCGATTTAAAAGGCCAGAGGCTTCAGCCACTGCGGGGAGCCCAGGGCCCTTTAAAGCGCTGCTGGAGAAGCCAGTCCAGTCCAGCCCAGCCGGACCATACCGGATTACTTTCACCTCTGACTCAGGCCCCTAGTAATATGCACCAATTTTTTGAATGTTTTGGCTTTGGCCGATATGTTTACTCTTTTCTGGGGATACTCCTTCCTTTTCAGTCTGGGAAACAATTACTGCAATGTATTTTAGAGTGTTTTTGTTGGAAGTGTGGTGTGGAAGGGAGTATGTAAAAGAAGATGGGGTATCGACAGGTCTCCCTACACGGCACTGACTGAAAAGATAGTCAAGGTTTGCAAAACTACAGAATTCAAGAACAGGATCCAATAAAGACGTGGACTAGTGCTTAAAAAAGTGAAGGGTGTGCTTAGTCAGGAATTGCCACTTAACTCAGTTATCCAGTTGTAGAATGGGAATGGGTCATGGTTCTTCCTTACCTTTCTGGTATGTTGTGAGGCTTAATTGTTTGGAAAGCACTGTGAGACCCTCTTGCTGTGACACAAGTGTATTCTTCCTAGTCAATAGTTGTATTGCCCAGATGGAATGTTGAACAGGACTGAGATTCACGTGCCAGAGATGTTATTGCCACTTACCTGAACCTTGCATATCCTTCTAAAGTAGGTTGATCTGAAATAGGGTAATTTTTCCTAATAGCTCAAACTTTATTAGTCTATATTATTTTCAGCATGCCGTAGATTGAAAAAACGGCCTGAATTGTAAGCTATAGATATATTAATAATGTTTTCAGAATCATTGTGATATTTAAAGTATTCATTTTTGTGCCATTAGAATATTCATTTTAGCTCACACACAGTTTTAGTTTCACTTGGTTTTCTGGAACCTTGTAAGAGTTGTCTTAAAACACATCATATTGTTGTTGTTAAAGAAAGGTTATACGTGGTAAATAATTAGATATAAATACACTGAGAATTAAGATAAATTGTTTATTTGTCAGTACGAACAAAATAGGACTTTTAATTCTAAAGTGCCATCTCCATGTTAATTAAAGCATTGCAGCAACTATTGCAGCATTGCAAAAATATTTGCGAAACACATAACTAAATTATATTCATTCTATTAAGACATAGTAAGATTGATGTTGAATTAATTTATAAACAGATTGAAATATATTTGGATTTAGCTCTTTTCAAAACTGTATTACCAATAAAACATACCAATCTGGCATTTTGCTCTGAAACATCTAAGTGTTGCTTCTCAAGCTTTGAATGAATTGGGCTCAGTGGAGTGATTAGTCAGAAACTAACCTTTTTGATAACAAAGTGAAATCACAAAATAGGCGATAACTCAGTGTTCAAGTAAATTAAAAAAAGTTCTCTAACTACAGACACTTGCAAAATTGCACCTATGCAGCAGAATAATATCTAATTTAACACAGTTACTAAAGATAAATGATTTTTTCTAATCAAATTATATCAGGATGAATAATTTTATACTATATAAATGGTGAGCTGGATAATTCAGTAAGTCCCTTTGCTATGGTTGACTTTCTTTCACAAGTAGAAAGTCTGTAATGAGGAAGGCAGTTTTGTCAAAACAGCTGCCAAATGGCAGTAGCATAATAATAATAATAAAAAACATCAATCAGTAAATTAATTAAACATTCTGTGTACGTAAAACCTGCTGCATACTGAGAAAATGTGAATGACCTGACAACAGCATTTGTAGCAGTTTACTCATTGGAGAACTGCAGGAAATAGCCAGTGTATTACAACAATGCCTAAATACAGATTATTTTTATAGAAAGAAAATAGTTCAATTTTTAAGGTGAATTGGACAAACAATATATTTGAAAGAATTGAGCATTTCTCTTCATTTTCTTTGTAGCTACTGTATAAAGATTAAAGCAGCCCATCTCTCTTGCCTGTTTCAATGTATACAGCAAGGAAAACCAGAGATGCACATGCAACAGTGTGAACAGCAGGCATAGGATTCCCAAGCTCTCCCAGAAAGATTTTGAAAAAAAAGTGCTGTGGAAGGAGCTGGACAGAAGTGGAGTTACATTGGAACCCTGCATTCTTTGGTAATGCTTAGGTTGAAATGATTGGGAGAAAAGGATCCCAGAGCTCGCGGTCCAGCCCAAGTCAGATATCTACACCATAGTTTTACAGTCCTGTAGCCCAAGCCCTGCAAGCCCAAGTTAGCTGAAATGGGGCAGCTGCAGGTGTTTAATAGCAATATAGACAAACCCAAACTGGCCTCAGCCATTACTCAACGGTTCTTATCAATTGGAAATGAACTGACTTTTATAATATTTTCAATTAAATATATTTGAAATATGCTTTGTCTTCAGTACTAGTTTTTCTTTGCATTCCACATTTTTGACATGCAGTAACAGAAAAGTTTCTCCTTGTGTGTGTTCTGTGTGGTTGGATGGAGACAATGGAAATAGCACTGCCTACATTATTTTCTCTGCCGTATATCTAATATAGGACTGCGTGTAGACTATTACCATAGCAGTATCTATATAAAAGATTAAATCAGGGTTATATTGGAACAGGTGACACTGTATATCAAAAGTATTTTTTTTACATTTTGTTACTGGAAATGATTTATTCATAGGTGGTTAGTGTTTAAAGAGCCCATATATATTTCTTCAAAGAGAACATGAATCTGCTTCAGACCTCTTAGTTTCTCTAGCACATTTTTGATGACTGCAATAGCAGAACAATAGGAAATTGAAAATGGTTGGATTTTGAAAACATTGTGAGGGGAACAGAGCAAACAAAGCACATTAATGAGCAACCACTTTTGTGAACCCATTTGAAATGCAACATTTTGAAACTGCATCCCATGCTACAAAAATAGAGTGATGATCTGTAGCCATAGAAAAACACTGAATCATTCATTAGCTTGCCTGGGGTGGGAGGGTGGCTTTTCATGCTGGATTCAAGTTAAGTCTTCATTTGGATCACAAGTGAGATACCATCAGATGCATCATTTGAGTTCCTATTGGTAATTTGCCACCAGTAAAAAGCCACTGTATGATTGGCAATCAGTGCACAGTGAAACTGGAAATTGTCATAGCTGGGTATTGCAGGTCAGGATTAAGATGCTATGTGGGCAGACTTAGAGGTACTACCTATACTATGACTAGCTCTGACCAGTACTATTGCTCTCCTCATTGGCTTTAAAGAATAAGAAGGAAATGCATATAAAACTACTTTAAAAACTAGCAGGGAAACACCTGAGGAATCCAATGCTTTCTTTTTAAAATAAACACAGTGCATAGTAGCACAAATTTACCTGGAGTGATCTTATTGGGATCCAGGAAGCCTAAGGGGAAGATCCACAGGACTGGAAGCCAAGTGATTCTGGGGGACAACTATATCTCGTAATTGTTCTGCTCTGGTTCATTGATCAAATCAGTGAGTTCATCCTTTAAGGAAATAAAACAAATATACAGAATAATATTTGCAGACCAAGATGTGAATAAGAAACCTGTTGTTGTTGGGGGACTGTTCTGGTGGCAGAGAGAAGGATCACTTTGCATTACTAGGCAGGCATTCTTTGCTTCAAGGCTAGAACAAACAAAGCTGTTGTTGGAAACCCATGGATATGGAGCTCATCCTCCAATCAGTGATTGTTGCTATTGTCTAGAGGACTACCTGGTGGCATCTCTGTGCCTAGAAAGTGATGGGGAAAGATGAGAAAACGGAAGGCTAATAGCAATCAAGAATGTAGTATGCCTCCTGTAGCCCAAATGCTGGACTTTCATCTTTGCTATCTCCTCATCCCTTAAGGAATCTGGGGTGTTTATACAGTAGCTAGAAGAACCACTTTGATGTATCATTTGTAGAGTTGAGCATAAGTTATGATTTCATTTCAGTCCAGCATGATATTCAGCTACAGAAACAAGGAGTTCTGAAAATGCAAGTCCATTTTTTTCTGAACCATTTGGCTCCAGGATACTTAAATACTACCGGTGGCATGCTCCTTTGAGAAAGAGCCAATATTTCAACATCGGAACCCAAAATAAAGTATACTGTAGATTGCACTAACATACTGCTGGTTTGAAAGAAGCTGTTTTATACAGTATTATATGGATGTGTTTTGTATGGGTACATTGGACAACACTTCCCAATTAGTATGTATAGTATTGTACTCTATTTTGTAAGAATAAAGTATTTTATACCATCACTATCCTTTAATTCACCATAGAAAAAGAGATTAGAGTCTTTTAAGATTTCATTTGAAACAACTCAATATGCAGCCTATACATCTGGTTACTTCATATTCAAAGGCAACCCATCTTTGTAACATACTTCTGTTTCTCTCTCATGCTATTTCAGTTATCCTGGAAGCTCTGAATAGTATCTAGAGTCACACTGAGTTTTGTAGATTAAATATGAAACATGATTAATTCTCAAAATGCACCTTATAAAGGTAAGACACTCATCGTTTAGTAATTTAGAAAACTTGCCCTTGGATTAAAATGTTTAGCACTATTTTTCTGTGCAACATCCTCTTACATGATATGCTTACCTGACAGTTTCCTGTTTGTGTTAGTGTGGCACACAGAGGACTTTGTTTTTAAATCTTTGTGACCAAAAGCACCCCGTATTCACACCCCACACACTATGGTAATAATCACTGTACAAAATCTGCTTTGTGAGGGACATTACGCAGGGTAGAATCTGGACTGTTGAACAGCTGTGTCCCCTCAGTTCTCCAACCTGCGGTGCCTTTTACCCTGCTTTGCCAAGTGAGCAACCACTCCTGGCCTGCTCACACACAACCGCTAGCATGTAAATTACTGCCAGCTGAGTTTTATGAGTGCTCTCGCCCACCACTCCTGAATTATATTGCAGAGTGACACCAGCAAATTCCCAGTCCTACACTTGTCCCCAGAAATGTGTCTTGTACTGCCAAGCTCTTTCCTTCTGTACAATGAAAGCTTATAGAAAGCCCATCATTTTATTAATAGAAAATTATATGCACAAATCCTGTTAGCTCAAATGGAGGTTCCCAAACACTTCAATTCAAACGTAGTGGTTTAGACAAAACAATAAAAACAAGTTTATTAACTACAGAAAGAATGATTTTAAGTGATTACAAGTAATAGAGCATAAAAGTCAGAACTGGTTACAAAAAATAAAAAGTAAAATTTTAACTAATATTTAACTTAACAGGTAAGTGAATTCCAAGCAATCTGTCTCTCTCATCATATTCTTTTGCACTCTTTACTGGCTGAATCTCTCAGCCAGGACCTCTCCTCAGTCCAAAGCTCTTTTTGTTCTTTGAGTGTTGATGTCATGACTAGCGATGAAAGGAGAGATGATTTGTGTCTTCTGTTCTCATTACTTATAGTTATCTTCTCTTTTTAAAAACATCTCCAAACGAGGTTCAGAAGATAGAAAATTTTTTTGCACTAGAACATCCTACTGTTCCACTACTAACATGTAAATGTCTCACTCACACTCTTTTTCCTGCTAAAGAATGGCCACTTAACCAGATGATAGTCCATTATTTTGATTATCAGAGGGGTGGCCGTGTTAAAAACCATGTTAAAAGCTGTGTAAAAGCAGCAAAGAGTCCTGTGGCACCTTATAGACTAACAGACATATGGGAGCATGAGCTTTTGTGGATGACATGCATCCGACAAGTGCGTATTCACCCACGAAAGCTCATGCTCCATTATTTTGATGGCACCTGACAGAGATGTGAGTTTGCCTTTTGCCTCTAAG
The DNA here is from genome assembly GCF_003597395.2 of Chelonoidis abingdonii. NCBI lineage: Eukaryota > Metazoa > Chordata > Testudines > Testudinidae > Chelonoidis > Chelonoidis abingdonii. Next base: position 200,100,467 of record NC_133770.1, read on the forward strand.
TTTGGTTTGGGCCTACTTTTCTAAACTTCGAACATGTCTCAGTAAAATCATACAAAATTCTATTGTAACTTTACATACAATGCTGCTACACATATTTTACCAGGACAATAATGGTCAGCAGGTTAGAAGTTTTCAAATGATACCTCACAAGGCCTACATTGTTCAAAAATTGTCATAGTCTTACAAAAAGAGTCAACATGGGGATACAGACTGTCACAGAGGTATCGCTTCATCATCAATAATATCATGGTGAAATGTATGTAGCAACCTTATATGTAAAGTTATGAATTCCCCCACATGATGTTGTTAGCACATGTTCAAATGCCCACAGTCCTGACTATGTAAGATTTGTTAAAGAGGTCTATCCTAAACAAAGGAAGTGTGTTTACCTTAGTTTACATATAAATAATAAAGAGGATCCTTTAGACAGGAAGAGATGGAAATTGCAGGAGACAAGGCAAATTTTCATTTCAGTATACACTGGGGAGAAGAAAGAGCATGGAGCCACCTTCACCACCAGACTTCATGTCACCTTCTTTACTGTTTGAATCAGTTTAGCCTTGAGGGTAATACTTGGAAGAATCCATTTCAAAGGGTGACTGTGGGAAGCAACATCAGCAAGGCTCTCCCTGCAGGAAGTCTAAATTCACTTTCCTGAGCTACTTCCTACCAATAGGTCCCTTCAATTTGGGCCATGGTCCCAATAGTCCAGGCTCAACAAAAAGAGACCCCAAAGGAGCAGGGGTCTCCCACACCTGCAGAGTCTCTAAGAGGATGGTGGCTGGAGAAGACAAGCTCTGTGGGCCTTACGCATTCTGTGGTCCACACCCAGGCTCACTTTTTCTGGAGGATTCCTCTCTCCTGCAGCCTGTTCAGCAGCCTTTAGCTGGGCCCCTGAGCTCTTTTTAACCTGCTTCTCCAGCTGGAGCATGCTCAGAAAGCCCAGAGGAGCCGGGGAGTTTCCTAGGCCCAACATTGCCCTTTAACTCCTTCAGGCCCAATGTGGGGTTTGTATACCTCATTACAGACCCCTTTTCCCCTCTGTGCTTTTGAAACTTGCAGTTTGATACAAAAAAGGTGTTATAAATTTAATCCTATTACTTTAAAAAGGAGGCATTTGATACTGTGGATGAGGAGGAGCTAATATATTGTACTAACCCCACAACAGGGTGTCACTGTGAGAGTGTCTCAGCCCCTAGATGCCCATCTAAAAAGAAGGGCTTACTGGGGCAACTGGGCCCAATGAGGCTGTCCTTTCTTGGAAAGGGGTAATTTAGGTCTGTTCTGTAGTTTCCTGCATCCAGAACCCAATCTCCTGTGCACTGGTGTTGGTCTGCACCATCCTCCTTTTGCTGAGGCCTGCAGAAGCCTCATGCCTCCTGTTTGAAGGCCACTCCCCAATATCCTGCGGCTACTGTTGGCCCTCTCAAAGCAGTCTGTTTCCTGGCTGGGCCCCAAGGTTTTCACAAAGATCTTTGTCTCAACTCTCAGGTTATCTTGCTTCCTAGACTTCTCTCTGCAGCCATCTCCCAGGCTGGTGTATCTGGCTTGCTGCTCCACCCTCACATGCAATCTTCTAGCTCTGTACTTGATCCTGATCCCCTCTGCCCCAGGCTATAATTTTCTTTTCTAGTCATTAGGACACATTGAGTCCTCTATTGTCTAGATACTCAACAGGATAAGTGTCCTCTACTTGCAAGATTCTTTACTTCTAGCTCATTCTTGAAAGGTAGCCATTAATACCCCAGCACCAGAATAGGTTAAACATTTTTCAGTGAAAAAAAATTACGTCCTTAGATGTTTCATAGCCACTGTCTCATAAATTTCACTGGAGGGAAGCATAGATAAAACACTCTAAGCATAGATAAATATCTGAGTTAATCTGTGCTGAAGGAGCCCAATAATCAGCACTAACTATGAGCTCTTTAGTGGAGGAGAGATTCCAGGAGCATTAGAAATACTTAAGCATCTACAATGACTTTTGGATGGACTTTCCATGAGCAGATACATTCGAGAAAGAGGCAGCAGCTGGATCAGACCCTGTTTTCACATAGCTAAAAAATCACCTTAATGCTAGAAAATTCACTCTCCTGCTGTTGCTGCTATATTTTCCACAGCACAAAACCCAGAAGTGGCTCTGTTCTTGGTAATTGTCTCCACTCCAGACAAAAAATATAAAATAGGATAAATAGGATAAAATATAAAATAGTTCAGGTGACCTGGGAGAACTGCAGTAGCTGTGTGAGGATAGGTCTCCAGCCTGAGCTTTGCCACGCAGTTCATTCACACAGCATCTCTCCAGTTAACTGGTGCTAAGTCGCACTTCCACCAGTGACTCAGGCATGAGATCTGAATCCCTAAGGCATATGCACATCAGCTGTTCTCTGCCAAGAAAAGTAACATCAATTTCCAGTTGAGAACTGCTGAGAGGCACTAAAGGAAGGGAAAAGTCCAAGCTCTGTTCTGAGTATGTGAAAGAAGATCAGTTTAGGGCTAAAAAAAAGATTTTGTTAAGCCTGACTACAGTCTTGGCTGGTACAGGGAAAGAGAGAAGATAAGGATTAAAGGAAGAAATGAGGGCATGGAAAATTGAAGAGGCCAGAAGGGGACATTCTGACACACACAAAAAGACATGAGGACTGGACAGAGGACAAGGGGGACAGAGAGAAGGAGGATGGGGACTGTAGAAAAGACATAACAGTAATTTTTTAAAAAGCAACAAAGAGTCCTGTGGCACTTTATAGACTAACAAATATATTGGAGCATGAGCTTTCGTAAATATTCACCTCCAAAACATTTGCTCCAAAGCATTTGTTAGTCTAGAAGATGCCACAGGACTCTTTGTTGCTTTTTACAGATCCAAACTAACACAGCTACCCCTCTGATACTTGACACCAGGCAAGTAATTTCTTAATGACTTACAATATTATACTGATATTTATTTTTCCAGTGGGACTCGCTGTCATCACCATCCCCTACATTAGGGATACAGAGGGAAGGAGGAGGATGTATGATTTTGGTTTGCCATGTTCCCTGCAGTGGATTCACAAAATAATAGAATCAGCTGCTTTTATTTGAAAAAAAAAAGCTACAAAGATTTCAAAGATTAAAAAATGAATTCCCTGAAGAAAAAGAACTCAGAAGTTCAGGAGAAGTTTTAAGCCTTAGGAAAGTTAGATGCTGAAACACAGCAGGAGCTGCAGAATACATGGACTCTTAAGATTTATTTTATTTTCTAAGTTCAGGAAAAACAAAAAGTCGGTAAAAGTAGATTTCATTCCTGCTGAAAATAGCATTTGAAAATGTTTGACTTGAAATCTCCTGGGTGGCACTGCAAACATAGATAAATATCTAAGTTAATCGGTGAAAGTCAGTTCTGTCATACCATTGCAATTCATAAAGCACAAACAAGTAGAAAATGGCTGAGAACTTCAAAATTGGATGGTAACAGACCTTGAATGCCTGTGATTACTGAACCTTGCACTATTCCAAACAAAGAGAGCTCTCAGCTGTGCTTGTAGCTATTTCCTTTGTTTCCGAGTGTCTCAGTAAAGGTTCTAGGCTTCAGAGTGACGCGTAGATGGAGTGTCAGTTCTGAAATCTTATCTAAATTATATCCCTACAATACTGTCCAAACTCATTGTCAGAGTATAATTAACAAGAGGGAAAGGGGTAGAACTGTGGCCTTTACCAGACACAGAGCAGAGAGCAGAGACTAATAATGCAGAAGAATTACAAACAGAAAAGAAAAGAAATAGGGGAGGGGGAGATCTTGCAGATTTGAAACATATGCAGTTACATATTAATGATGACATCTGTTATGTACTGCCTAGAGTTCCCTTAACCACGGAATGTTACAAAACCACTGTCAAGAGATTTTCAAAGCTTCCATTAATTTGTGATGGCAGTAAATAGCAAAGAGGGTGTTAATGCTTACTAGTGCTCAAGCAGTCAATTTCTGGCTATTTTTCATTTGGATTCTTTGTAAACTCTCACTGCTGTTTACTCAAACAGATCACTGCATACAGCCAGAAAGCAGACTTTTTGTTATAAGACATCTGAGATTGGTGGAGCAGACACCTCTCAGCTCTATACTCAGAACTAATTTTGTGAACTAGAATCAGGCCTACTCTACAAAGGGGCCCATGCCTGAAATGCCTCTTGAGTGGTGCATAGATTAAATGCTTATACAAATGCCCTTTGTAAACTCAACATTGTGAAAGTTATGGCTGTAATGGAGAAAAGCATGTGTCCCCCAATGGTTTGTGTAAAAGAAAAAAAGCATGGAAACAGTCAGAATGGGGATTAGCATCACCAACAGGAGTTGGCATGTACAAATAAAGACTCCAGATCCTTTCAAATTCCACTGGTGTTGGTGCAGCACTACTTTCAGAATCAGCGAGTGTTTATTAGCCCCTGACACTGACTGCACCACACTAAGGTGGGGCAGAGTTTGTCTATGGCTTACTCAGGAAGGACATCTCTGCTTTATGGTGGGGGGGGGGGAGGAAGAATGTCAGAAACTTCTGTAAAAAAGGTGCATGGTGATCAGCTTTGCAGTAATAACTCACCCTCCCCTCTCCCCCACATGCCCCGAAACATGAGATCCTAAGGGGATAAAGGTATGAAACCTGGGTGGGGCAAGTCTCTTTGCTCCATGCAGTGAGGAAGCCAGAATCCACCATCTCACCCCTAGTGGAGGCGAATGGCAGGCTGGGTTAGGACCTGCTGTGGGCATTATGCTAATTGCTCCTCTTAAATGGGAGCTGGGAAGGAATTTTTCCTGCACCACCAGAATTGGCTTTGGTGGAGTGAGGTTTTTTTCGCCTTCCTATCAGTGGGTGTGAAGGAGGATCTTTTCTGGTGAGAAGAAAAGGTGGTAGGCCATATGACCCAACTTATTTTGTAAGGTTGGGTGGATGATCAGTGAAGGTACTCCATAGGGAAGGCAGCCAGTGACCAGATAAATGGCCTGGTAAAGGACTTAAAAGGAGATACTGGATAAAGGAACAGAATGGGGGAAGGGGTTGGGGACTCCTCTGATTGGTGTGGCAAGGAGCTAACTCCCTTCTTCCTCCCCCCACACCCCGTTCTCATAGCCCTCCTTAACCCTCTTACAAGGGTGGTGGATGGTAAGGTCCAAGCCCTGGGTCGGCTTGGAGACCTGGATGGAAACAAAGGGAGGCCGGTGGAAGCCCCAGAGAATTGATTTGACAGCTCCTTTCTCTGCTGCATCCAGGTGGATGCACCAGAGCACCTGGCTCACCATGTATGGCCCCTCTCATGAAATCTCACTCCAGATAAGAAACACTTAGTGTTTTACAATCATTACTCATTTGTTAGTATTTCTACTAAGTGGCTCAGGGTCTTGAATCCCTGCTGGAGCCTCAATGTCCTTTAACTTTCCATTCACACACTAACACCTAAAACAAAAATAATATTTTACATTTTAAAAAACCCTATAATTATATGTGAGCTAGAAAAAGTGAGCACCAATGAAGTGTTGAACTCTTTTTTGGAGCTTTTCGTCTGCCAAAAATTAAATATTTTGACTTTTCATCTTGAATTGGGATGAAAAAATAAAAAATATGTACCTATCAGAATTTCCCACAGGACAGAAATTTCAGTTTTCAGCCAGCTATCCTTTCCACCTTTGCAGATGAGGGAGGGGAATGGAATCTCCAAAAACGAAAGTGACTGAGATGATGTGAGGCCACAAGTTTGTCATGTCCCACCAGGCACACATATCCCCTTGCTCTGGAACCCCAGTTTTGAAGTGTCCAAATGTAATCAGGGAAGGTGCAGGGGCCTTATGTATGCCCTACCTACCCTTGAAATCCATTGACCTGGGAGTTTATTTTAAAAATGTATTTATTTGATCCTCCTTCAGATTCTTCAATATTTTCCCTCCACCTTTGTCCATTCACTCAGTTCCTTGTTTCAGTCCTGTCTTATTGCCAGCTTTAGCCCTTTTCCAGCCTGTTAGCAACATACCCTTTCTCCCTGCTCCATTCCCTCTCCCCACACCTCACGCCTGAGACTCACATTCTCATCTGTCTCTGGAAAAAGAAAAGCAACTTCACTGAGCCTGCTGCTAACAGCAGAATTCTAAACGGTGTAGTTATAGTTCTGTGTTCGTGAAAAGAAATCTCTGCCTTAGGTAGCAATTGAAAGAAGCTTGGCAAGCTGAATATAGCTCACAACTGGCATTTGTCCAGATCACAGAAGCACCATAGAAGTTTATTGTAATTGATTTTGCTGAACAGAAGCATAGTTTTGCAGGTCAGGACTCAGGTGCACTGGCAGAACCATATCTGGAAGCTTGCACAAAAACCCGCTTGCTCTTGACCTGGCTCTAACCAGGGGTACAGTGTCAGTTTCATAAGCACTACAAGTCACTGGGAATGTCAAAGCATTCAGGGATGTTTTGCATGCTTCAAATAATTCTCTCTGTTATTTTGAAGGATTCAGGGTAGGAAGGAAAAACAAACAGTTTCCAAAGAGCTCTCAACAGAAATACAAATAGTCACTGACATTACAGCTGCCAAATCTTGTGTATAGAAAACAGATCTTGTTCTTGTGTTTTCAGTTGCCCCCTTGCCAAAGCTGATCACATTAATAGAAACAGGGATTCTATCCAGACTATTTACTGCATTCTGACTCGTAATTGCCATCAAGTTTCTATACAGCAGTTGCAATTGCTCACTTTCCGTGTTTTAAGCTCTTCATTCCTCTGCTGTTCCCCTCCTCCCCCCATGGATTTAAAAATATGTTCTTCAAAGTTCTTTTCAGCATCAGCTGATGTTTCATGGATCATGGAGGAGAATGAACTTTCCTTTTTAGAACTAGTGTCATTTCCACTACTGATCAAGGTGTTAAACAAAAAATAAATATGTGCAGTAAAAAAAACAGCAACAAAAACAGTTCTGTATTTGGATGACTAATTATCAATGCTTCATAAGTCTCTAGAACTGTTGGAATCAAACATTTTATTTTTGGCTGTTTGTTTAACTTCTATCTTTATGAAATATTTTGCCTTGGTTTAAACACACGCCCATTATCTTGCTATAGTTTGATTATTTTTTGCTTGCTTTTGAAAATACTTTTTTTTTTTTTTTGGTTTTTACTGTCAGGTACTTCACAATGTCTGACAATAGGATGCTGGGCTCTTCTTTTTTCCTGCTGTTCACAGTAACAGAAAAGTGTCTGCAGAAAACCTATCGTCATTCTCCATGGAGTAGCCATCTGGTGCAGTGAGAATAAGCAAATGGTACAGTATATCAGCAGTATTTAACAGACTGATACAACAGAAATACAAGTTCTGTTCACATGATGCTAAGCTTCTTCAAACACCTTTTATTTTTGGGGGGAGGAAGGGGCATGTGTTAATGTGTTTTATAAATTCTCCAGAAGTGTCTGATAAATAGAGCTGAGGGAATAATTGAAAAATCTGGAAAAAAAATCCCTTCATTTTGGGTTGACCCAAACCAACAATTTTTCAGTTTCCCTCATCAAAACTGAAATTGAAAAATTGAGGGAAAAAATGGGTTGAACTAATTGTTATGGTCAACCTGACTTGAAATGTTTCATTTACTTTTTAGGTGTTTTAATGCCCTTCTCCCTCCTCTGTTATGTATTTTAAAATTAAATCTAGCTACATTAATTAATTAAATAATGTCAAAATGAAAATGGGGCTGTCAAGAGGAGAGATTGATGACTTAGTCAATCACAGCTTTGTTGGCTTCCTTCCACCAAGGTGTGCTGTTATTGCTACTCTTCTGCTTACACCTGGCAACAGCTTCCTCTCTGACTTATGCCTTTTTTTTTTTTTTGGCTATCCCTTCTCCTGTGTGTCTCACCACAGCATAGACAGAGCAGAGATGAAGTAGCCAGTTGTAGCACTCACATGACAACATCAAACCTTCCCCTGGGCTTTAAAGTTTGGAAGTGGGATGCAACACAGAAAGGATGTTTGGCTGGCAAAATGGAGAGGAGGGAAATAGAGGGGGGAGAATAGAGGGGAAACAGGGGGGAGAGATCCTAGCAAAACACAGGAGGGAAAGGAAAAGAGAATTCTAGGATAAGGGAAAGACTCCAGTGGAGGAAAATAGAAAAGTGACAAAGAAATAGGAGACACCTCAGCAGATTTTCTAGTTGAATTTAATATAATTAAAACAAAAGTAACAAACGAGGCATTTCTGGCTGTAAAATGATTGTGAGAGCTCCCTAAAATTGACTGCTTAAATCTTTGTGATTTATACTAAATCATTGGCATCTCATAATACTACACAGTCCTTTTGTAGTTCCACACAATCTCTTTAGCTTTTCAAGCAGGAGTCTTTTACGATTGATGTCATACAGAACTGTAGACAATCAGAGCAAGAACAGATAGTTTAATACTCTTGTTAGTGGCTGGGACATCTGGCACAACACATTTTTCCCTGGAAAGCGAAGCTCATAACTTCTTTTCCATTTGCTGAATTTCTACTTTAGCTTATTTACTCTGATTCGGATTTAGACTGAGTTAAAAGAATTCTACTTTGTGATGCAACATTAAGTCAATATTTTGGCATTGAGGAACACACACACACCAGGTAATAAAAATGTTTTCATTACTTTTGATTCTGGAATTGTATTTGTTGCATAAGAGGTGATAAGATGTTTTTCATTTTTTTTGAATGCTTATGTAAATGAGACGAGACCCACCTTTGCAAGGAACAGCTTTTGCTGGTCTTAGAATAAAGGTGCTTTGCACCTTCAGTTAATTCAAATTATTCCCTTTTTCAAGCCATATAAAACTAATTTGGTTACTAACACCACCACTTAGGGCTAGTCAGTTCATTGGCTTTGCACCTTGGTGGAGTACACACTGCTGAAACTGTGACTCTGATTGCTGTGGGAGACCAGGTGCTGCTGGTGTGATATTCCTCACTGAGATCAAGTGGTTGAGGAATGGTGATGAATGAAAGGATCCCTGGCTGTGACCAGAGTAGCTGACTGGGTGCCCAGGAAGTGATAAACTGCTCCACAGAAAGGAGTGAGGTAACTTCTTGTCCTCCCTGCCTCCACAGCAAATATGCAAGCCAGGAAGGAATTGTGGTCTTTGATCATTCAATCCCATGTATGCTCCTGGGAGGGCACAGCCTCAAGGTAGATTGTCAAGCTATTCCCTTTCACACACTCTGTTTCTTATGGAGCAAACATGACTCAGACCTGTTTAATTCCTTTTTTGGCATTGCAATTGATAGCAGCATCCGTGATGTATATGGTTTTAGAATAATAAGGTTTGCAAGTAAGTCAGATATTGCTCCCTTTGTTGACTATCATTTCCTTTTCAGAAAGTGGGTTAGAAAAGCAGATATTTAGAATCAGGCAGACAGCTTCCCAGATTTAGAGCAGCCCATATTTTGTTCCTAAGATACATAATAGTACACCTTTAATTACAGCCTCACATAGGCTATAATTAAGGGACATGCAGAAATTTAATTGCAAACAAGTCCCAAGGAGACTGTAACTCCACTAAAAAAAAAAAAAAAAATTAAACCCAGCATGAAATTTGGCACACACATACTAAGACGGGAAGTCAATTAACTTACAATGGTTTATTTAACATTGGTTTATCTGGATTTTTTTTTTTTTTTTTTTTGGTACACATTTGGCAACTTTTTGTTGACTTCTAGTTCAATGTATAATGTAAACTCTTAAAAATACTAATGCCATTAATATTTTAATACTGTCCATTTCATTTTGATGTCTCTTTTATTTTGAAATCTTAAATAAGCTTAAACAGTTTACACATTTTAAACCTTAAACCTTGGGAATAGAAGGTGAAATTTTCCTTAGTGCAGAAGCCCATCACAAGGCTTCTGCATCACTTCAATCCCACTTAAGCTCTCAAAATAATTCTCTATACAGAAGATAGAGAATTGCATTTTCTAATCAGGTACGCCTCTCCTATTTTTTCATTTCCAATAATCTAGAGATTGTCATGTCACAGTCATCCTTGGTATCCTGGAAGAAGTCAGGCAACAAAGAAAGGCAAAATCATGCTCTTGCCAAGCCTTTGGATCCAAATCCTGCAAACTGAGACATCTGACTAACTTTACACACATAAGTAGTCCCATTGAACTCACATTCATGCAGTTATTCGCATGCCTCACTGTCTGCAGGATCAAAGCCTAGATTTAGATATCATCCCAATCATTTTGCATTTTCTGGCTTTTATGTTATTAAAATGAAGCCCACTGTTCATAGTTACCTAAATTCGCTGTTCAAATATTTTCATTTCAACATATTTAATCAGAATCTGTGTTTGCATTTTTTCTATATTTTAGGAAAAATCTCCATAGCAAGTGAAAAGAGCTCTCAAAGAATGTAAAATATCTCAAGTCCCTTGTTTTAGAACCATAATCAGAGCTGATGAGTCATTTTTCAACAGCTCTTTACACCTACTGCCACAATAAGCTTCACAGGCTATAACTGGCTAATGGTACTGAACTGATCCTTTGCAAATTAGTAATTCAAACCGGAAATTGTTTACAAAAATACATACCATCCCTGTGGTGGTATTTCTCTGTTTCACTTTTCCTTTTCAGTTACTGTACTGCTGCCACGTTGTAGGCTCTAGTAATTCGCCTCTTTTGGAGCAGATAGTGGTTGGACCCACTGATAGTACAAAGTCCTGTTCTCCCATTTTATCCTGTGTACAGCAGCTAATCACAAGTGCAGCCTTTCCACTCTGGTCCATGGTATTCCTTCCCCACTGGATCAACTGAATAGGTTGAACGAGGAGGCAGAATTTTATTGTGGATAGTGTAGCAGTGACCTATTCCATTTAAATTGCACTGATTCCATTTAAATTGTTTGTGTGTGTTTATGGCAGTTTTTTGATCATTAGAATGGTTTAATTTTTTTAAACACTTGCCATTTTTCAGCCAGCTCTAGAGTTCATCAGTGGATCAAGTAGGGAAGTGCTAAATATTTGGAATTACTTTTGGCTATTGTGCTTTGGCATCTCTTCTACTATTTTGAAAATGTCTTCTTTGTCATATGGACTACTTGTTTATGTTAGGAAATTATCATTAGGACATGAATGTCAAGCCAGATTTCCACCACTGAAGTCATAATTGCTGTAAGATCCAATTCATCTTATAAGAACATATTTTCTCCACTTTCTATAATTCTCTATCCTCCCAGCTACTACATGGAGACCTAAAAAGGGGAAAAAAGCAGCTGAAAAAGACAGTCTGGGAATCTTAGCACTTCACCTCTGGACTCAGAAATTGATCATTAAACCATTTATATCAGTCTTTCCTTCCTGAATAATTTCAGTGTTTTTCTTCTTCAATGGACTTATCTGCAGCATGGCTACCTTTTCTCTTTTACCTCATTCTTACTCTGTCAGTGAGAAACACTGCCTGTCCTTTACATAGCAACCTTGAAAAATAATATTCATAGAATATTAATATTCAGAATATCCCCCAAAGAGAAATTATGTCATAATTTTTGTCATTCTCATATTACTCGTTTAGTACATTTCCATTACAATTTTGAGGACACACACATTAGATCATGTTGTAACTCACAATTTCTCTTTCATGGGAAATTTACATTTTGAAATTTGCTTTATTCCAAATCTAAATGGAAAAAAAATGAAATTTCCTGCAAAACATTTTTTAAATAAAATTCTTTTGAAGTCAATTGTAAAGTTCTGTTTTGAAAAAATTGAAACATTTTGTTCTGGTTTAAACTTTTATATTATAAATTAAAAATATTTTGAAATGAAAAGTTGTTTCAAAATAATAAACTGAAATGTTGAAATTTTGTTAAAATCAACATATGCCCGCAAAAAGTTTCAGTTTTGTTGAAATGGCATTTTCTGGCAGACCTACATGCCATTGGAACATATTTGGCCAGCTGTACTAAATGTAATTTATCTTGTAAGCACATTTTATTTCTTTATTGTTAACTTCTACACATGAAATTCTTGCAATTCATATGCTATTCAGACTCAAAGCTGAAATGCAGGGCAGAGCTTAATCCAGACATTTCTAACATTCATAACCATGGTACTTAGATTATGTTAAGATTACCTACCTCAAAAATGAAAGGATACACGCGTTTAAACCGACTAAATTGACTTGTGGTACTCAAATTAGCTAACTGAAACTGTCATCCATACCTGTATCTTTTTCTATATCTATACTGTTTCGAAGGTACATAGTACTCTGATATCCAACCACCCTACACCACTATTAAACAATGACATTATAAATGTCCTTAGAATGGAGCCATTAATTTTTTTCACAATATGCCTGTGACTTTCATATAATCATACAGTCTTTCATGCTCTCTCAGAAGTTAGATTAAAAGGAAAAACTAGGGATTTAAATCTATGACTTTAATGGGTCATAGTTTGTTCTTCTGTATAACCAGTGCAACCTCAATGAACTTCAATATACCAAGAAGAGGGGAATTCTCAATTAACTATTTATACTCTTTGCCATTGTTCTGTAGCCATTTTCCCCCTTATGTTGCTCTTTGGCCGTTGGTTGTTGGTATCCCTTACTCTACCCTTTTCCTACCACATCAAACTTCAAGCTATCTAACTTCACTATCCTTGACCATTGTGCTTTTTGACCTCCCTCTTCCTCTCTCTTCCCTTTATCTCTATATCTCCCTTACCCTCTGTTTACTCTCCTGTCTTCTCATCATTCTTACTCTCACAATCCCTTCCTAACATTCTTTTTCCAGAGCTAAGTCCCCAATGAGTTACTCCCAATTCCACCCTCCCCCAACCATGAACACTATTTGCAATATAAATGCAACAAATATATCAATGATTATATTTTTTTAATGTATTTTATGAGCCATAGCCACCTTGCTAGTGTTGCTGTATCTCTTGTCTGCCACGGTTTGGTTGTTGTTTGATTTGGGTGGGAATGTTAGACTGTAAACTCTTTGAGGCAGGGAACTTTTCTTTCTTTATTTTTTACAGTGTCTACCATTTTTTGTTTCTGTTGCCATAGAAATAATAAATGATAATAAGTTAAGTCACTGGCATTAAAATAAGTCCTTGCCTGACAGGATAATGTCACTCCTGTTTTATAACAGGCTAGGTTCACTGAAGTCAAAAGAATTGCTCCCAAGTAAAGGACTGGAGAACCATGAACATAAGCTTTTCTCTGCATGTTTGGCAAGAAACCTACAGCTAACACTTCATTATTTAATTACCGTATATACTCAATCATAAGCCAGTTCATTCATAACCTGACCCTATAATTCAGGGGTCAGCAAACTTTGGCTCCCAGGCCATCAGGGTAAGCCACTGGTGGGCCGAGACGATTTTTTTACCTCAACTATCCGCAGGCATGGAAATTTGAGGGGGGAGAAGCTGTGGGTCAGGGAAGTAACCCCTGTGACCATCCCCCACATGACCCCACCCCAGCCCAGGACCCCCACATTCTCCCCATCCCATCCGTTCCCACCTTAGCTGGGGCGGGCCAGGGGAGGATGTCTCTGACCTGGCCGGAACTGCTTGGCCAGGCTGGGCGACACGGCCGCAGCATACTCCGGTGGGCCAGATTGGGCAACGTGGCTGCAGCATATTCCAGTGGGCTAGGCAGGCCAGCACAGCCACAGCCTGCCAGTCCAGGAGCTGCAGCTGCTTCCAAAGCTGTGGGGAGAGCAGCATGGCTGGAAGAGGAAAGATTCTGGCCCTGCCCCTTCCCTTCTGGCTCTGCTGGCTGTGCTGCCTCTCCTTGCCTCTATTGTTGGGGGGGCAGGGTCTGTGTCCCACCTCTCTCCCTCTCTATACCCGTTCATAAGTCGACTCCCTTCTCTGATGCTTCCCTTTTTTACTAAAAAAAATTCAGCTTATGAACGAGTATATACGGTATATTAATTTTCAAGGAGGCATACCTTAATACTTAGAAGGCCTTTATATGTTTGAATTTCACTGTATAATTCACAATGTATTTCTGACAGTATTTTAAATAAGGATAGGAGAGGTTGATTCACCTATATTCTTGATTATATTTAACAGCTTACTATAAACAGTTACTTATACAGAGGATTGAGCCTTATACTACTTTGTATTTTATAAGCAAGCCATTTACTGGATATCAGTCATTACTGGATTATAATTCCTTTCCTAGGAGATACTCAAAGAGATATATTAAGGCATTATAAAGATCTACATAATTCCCTCTGACAATAATTTCTTCAATCTCAGCAAAATAATGTGTACAGTCTAGAGCAGTGGTTCTCAAGCTAGGGCCGCCGCTTGTTCAGGGAAAACTCCTGGCAGGCCAGGCCAGTTTGTTTACCTGCCTCATCCGCGGGTTCAGCTGATCATAGCTCCCACTGGCTGTGGTTCATCGCTCCAGGACAATAGGGGCTTCAGGAAGGGCGGCCAACACGTCCCTCAGCCCGCACCACTTCCTGTAGCCCCCATTGACCTGGAAGTCCGTAACATTAATCGCAGGAGGGAAGTTAAGGACGTGTAAGTGTTTGCAGGAATGCAGCCCTAATGAACGTTAACCTTCATCTGGGGAGACTCCAGATATAAAGCTATTCTGCACCTTTCTTTAGCTCCTGTAAAAATTATATGGCAATTAATGCTGGGACTGACAAATACTATAGATGGAGAAAGACTTCTATTATTTTCCTTTATGCTACTTATGCTTTACAATTGATTACCTTACCCAACAAGAAGTGTATGTGGGGGGTAGAGGGAAGAGGGGATTAAAGAGGTCATCACATCAACTGGAATGTCAAGATTAATTATTTTTAGGGGTCTGGAACTATACATTTGCACCAACACATTACCAGTATGGTAGGCAGAGCTGAGTAAATAACTTATTAACATATATGATGAATTATTTAATTTTGCGAAAATATTGAACAATGTTTTTCATCTATAAGTGTTTGCAGGATCAGGCCCTTAATGTGATTTTGCTGAAGTGGGTTGGGTTTGAAGTCTGTAGATGGTGTTGAAATGTGCTGCAAAATACTGGGCAGGTTGGAAGATCCATTGCTACCTGGATTCACCATGACCACCACTATCATTTCCATTGAAGGGGACAGAATCCACAAAGGCCAACCCAGGCATTGTATTACAGTAATATCTTGGAATTAGTTAAGTCAACACATTAGGGTCTTGGATTATGGAAGAAAATTTCCTCTAGCCCAGGCATCTGCCCACTCTGGTCATTGGGTTCTGAATGTACCCACACATGAATCCTAAAAGGCAAATATACATATAAATAGCTGTTTTCATGAACAAAAAGACAAGTTTTTGTGCATGCAGTGAGATTCACTGATGATGAAATCTAAAAAGACCCTTGAAAATGTGGCTTTTGAGCTTTACTTTTTTTTACAATGCCCCCAATATTTCATATTGGTTTACAATCAAAACTTTGATTGTATTAATCACTAGATGAGCCAAAACAATCTGTTTTTGATTCCTTGTTCATTGATATCCCTGGTTTTAGTATTTCAACTTCTGTGTTACCAACTGTGTTTACCCTATTTCATTTTTTCATAAACTAGATTTTTTTCCCTGATAATTTTTATATATTCTCTCTCTTTTAAAAAAAAATTCTTGTTCAACTTCACTTTCTCCCAGAATTTTCCAGGTTCTTAATTGAAGGGGAAGATTAGAAAAGGCCAAGGGAACTAAACACTTTCCAGGTGTTTTTGATCAGGGTTTGTACCATATTTTTTCTGTTTCAGGGATGTTAATTTATGGAGAGGCTAAAAAACTCCAACAGCACTGGCAAAGCTTTCATTATGATCAGTGGGTTGTAAAGCCTAAATATTCCGTTTGTAGTGTGTAAGGGTATGAACTTTATCGGTAATTAATATCAGTCAATGCTCCATGTGACTGCAATAAATCTATCTGATACATGGTAGTTTTAATATTGAAATAAAACAAAATGAAGATAAAAAAGCCACTGGGTTGAATTTTTCACTTCTGATTAGGCTTGCAGCATGTTCCCCTTTCTTTCTTTACAATGACAAGCCTGTATCCAATGGCTTTACTTTGCACTACTCATCTCAGATAGGCACACATTTTCTGAATAACATTTTTCTAGCTTATTTATATAATCATTAATTTCTAGGTAAGATTAAAAAGAAAGATGTGTCACTTCTTATTCAGTATAATGTTGACTAAGGACAACTGCAAATGCTTATTCTTATACAAAGTGTTTTGAAATTTTTAACACAAATGCAGCGTGAAGACCACCTCCATTTTTAAAGTCTCAACAAAAAGGCTCTGCACAGAGTAAACTGATTGGCACTCAGTTTATGAACCTCAAAAAAGAGAGGCTTGAATTAACCCTGCTGGTATGTAACCCCATTTTACAGAAGATGCTAGATATCTTGCTCCTCATGCTTGAACCACTAAGTCATCCTGTCTGACATACCTTCTAGCCCTATGCCATGATATTTTTTAATGGATGCCTAAAGCTAGATTCCTAAATCTTTATTTAAGTACCTAATAAGTGGCCTGGTTTTCAAAGGTGCTGATGACCTCACATCAGCATTCCTTTGACTTCAATAGAAGAAGAGTGACACCAATGCTTTGGACCACTATTGTTAAATGCAGGAAAGATTTTTGTTTCTTTTTTTAACAAAGGTAGATTCTATCCTACCACTAATTTGAGCTCAGACCTCTAGCTCTACAGATTTGCTGATTTGTATTTTTAAAACAATGCTGTGAAGAACAGTTAGGTCTGTACAGCAAGTAGTAGAGTGTGGATGGAGGAAAATGAATATAGGACAGAAGACAGAGGGGAGCACAGACCAAAAAACGAGGCTTGTTTTCATTATGTACATAAATTATTGATCCTTTCATCTTAATGTTCTTGTGATCTGAACAAATGCTATGATGGGAATGATGAATAGTATCAGAAATTAAGGCCTCTTCGTCTTTATTTGAATCTGAGCATACATGTAAGACAGTTATCAAAAAAACGAACTATCAAAATAAATTAGATTTACAAAAATTATCAAACATTTTTAAAGGGAACACACTTACTGGTCACTCAGAGAAAATATAACTCTGCCATTCATCCACAAGTAAGGCCCACAAGCACAGTTGTAAGAAGAGCTGGTTTGTGGAAAGAGATGTATACATCAACAAGATAATAAACTAGTGGGAGAAGAATCATATGACACCACAAGTGTCATTTCTACCCAAAAAATTCTGGGGAGTCAAGGAATAAGTTCTGCATTTTCATATTCCTTCTTTCAGTAATAACCTACTATATCAGTGTTGGGTAGTTTTATTTTGCTTGATTTTTTTCTATTTTCTCCATGTACAGCTTTATATTCACGTTGTTTTCTCCAGCTGGTATTGTAAATACCACCTTCCTGCATATGTAAAAGGGAGGGAGGAGGAGGAGGAAGGCTGTAGCCTGCTCTTTCCACTTTCAAAAACTCAAAATAGCAGCAGCAGATTGGTGCTGTTTTTTTGACATGCACAGCACACATTACTGCAAGATGTCATATTTTCCCAAAGGGGTACTCAGAATGTCAAGTCAGAAACTTGGACCAGGCACAAGATCATAAATATGTTACAGATAACACACCAGGACATTTGTATTGGATTATTAAGTATCACATGAATACTGTTTGTCTGACAGACTGTGTGTGGAACACAATATGATTTTTGTGGAGGATTTTTTAATTACATAGTTGTTACATGTTTGAAAAATGTGAGCTATATCGGTGGCTTTTAATAATACTATTTTGTGGGTGGGATTTTCAAAACTCTTGAGTGACTTAGGAACAGAAACCCCATCAATTTTCACTGTGCTCCTAAGTGGTTTAGGAACTTTTTGGAATCTCATTCAGTATTTACATTTTTTTTTAGGTATAAGAAACATTCAGTACAAACCCTAAACACCCTCTAAATTAGTCTTGGTTCATATTTGACCTACAGCTATGAACCAGCAGCATTTTACTTGAGCTTTATTCCTGTTTGTGATTTTTTTTTCAAAGAACGATCTATTTGTCAAGTAACATCTACAGACCCCACCATTGTATTAGCTGAGCAGTTTGCTACCAGTGCTTTGATTCTCTACATACCCTTGGGAGGCAATGAATTAGTATCCCCATTTTACAGGTGGGGAACTGAATTTTAAAGGAATTTAAGAGCCTGATTTTTAGAAGTACTGATCACCTGTAGAAATTAGTAAGAGGTGCAGCTATCATAATCAGGCCCTAAGTGACCTAAGCCAAGGTCACACAGGAAGGCTATGGTGAAGCAGGAATTTAACTTGAATCCCCTGAATCCTAACCCAGTGCTTTCATGACAAGACCATACATACATGCACACTTTTGTGCTCCACCTGGATATCTATGTATATTGTGAAGCTGTCACTTGCTGGTGCACTTAGAGTCCGAATCATTTAATGGGAAAGGTCAAATGGGGTGGGTCACATAGTATATCACCCATGCTCTGACCTGACTGAGTCTACCCTGTGCAATCAGGATAAGAGAAGCAGCAGACATTTCACTTGTTCACTTCAGAAGAGAGGCTGTATTTTAGTAGAGATCTATGATATGGGGAGAATAATCAGATTTTTTTTTTTTTAAATTTCAGTCTCCTATCTGTTGCTGGCATGCCATTGCCTAAACTAGAATGCTATTATTCTTAATTATATCAGTTAGTAGAGACCAACCATCTCACTATTTAGCCTCATTATACAATAGAGCATTACTGTTAAATATCTTCAAGAAAAAGTGTCATTAATCCAGACTCTGGCTTAGCTAGTGCCATCATGTTCTGCATCACTTGGGCCTAAACCTCCTCCTGTCCCATATGCCTCTGTCACTGCATAACAGCCTGCAAACACATAGCCCTCTTCATGACAACTACTACCATCATAGGGACTTTTTTCCCCCAGCAGTGTTTCCACAAAGCCACTGTTCTTAACACTTCTCTGGACAATTTTTCCTCTTTTTGTGGCGTTGACAGTAGGTGTCATAGTGTTTGGTAAATCCTGCAGCAAACCATCCCAGACCAAAAAATAACCCCACCCTAATTATAATGCATCCCAGTTTAAAGACTAATTTAGGAATTGCACCTCTGGGTACAACTTCATTTGCTGTTTACTCCTCCACCCCCACCCTTTGCAATTGTCTTGTTTAGTTTGCTCCTCATCCTCTTCCACACTCCTCCTCACCTTATATTTAGTTTTAGAAGTTTGTGTCAACTTCTTTTAAAACATTTGCTCTCTTCCCGTCGTCTCCAGTTTAAAACAATGGCAACTATCCCCTTTTCGGTTCCAAACTATGGGTTCAACTGGCAGTTTTGCTTGCATGAAGTCCATAATAGCAGACCCTCAGAATAAAGTAACTTCACTTCATAAATAGGGGGGAACAACATTGGCATAGTCACTTTTTGGACATAATTAAAATGCTTTTAAATGTAGTTTGTTTGTTAAAAAATAAACATTATATTTGCACGCTCTGCAGTGATCATAAATAGGTATTATTTCTCGTAGAGGCTCTAGCCAAGCACTACACAACACATAGTGAGAGGCTCTTCCTTGAGGTGCCAAAAATCTAAATAGACAAGACCAACAAATGGTGGGAGAAAGAAAATGTTCTTATACACATTTATTATCCCTGTGAAAGATTCTCCTGCTTTAAAAAAAACACTTGATTACCAGGTACAAACTTTACATTGCCTCAATTTCAGAACTCCAAACCCAAACCAGCAAATTCTCAGTCTGGATGGATTTGAATCATTCCAAAGGTTATTCAGTTAAAAACATACACGATATTAATGTATGTGTTTAGGTACATTTTCCACCAAGGCCCCTCTAGCAAATCCATTCTCAGGACCTTACCATCACCCTCCCTCATAGGAGGGGTAAGGTGGGATATAAGAGAGTGGAGTTGTCTCCCTGCCGTTCCAACCATAGAAGCCCCATACCCCATGCCGTTCCGATCCTTTAACCAGCACTTCCTCTTTAAGTCCTTTACCAGACCATTTATCTGGTCACTGGATGCCTGCCCTCTGGAGTAGATGCTCTGAACATCTGCCACAAGGAGGTGCCAGCAATTAGCTTGGCTGCCTTCCCTGCAAACCTAGTCAGGTTCCCAGACATATTCTAATGGCCATTTGTATAGCAGCCCAAAAAACATGTTACCCCCAAATTTGATAGAGGAACCCCACATCCCTCAAATGAACTCAGTTGCCCTTCGCTATTCCATCATCCAACTGTGGGCTCGTGCTTGGAAGGAAAAGAGATGTTAAGGCATAAACATTGTGACACAAAGTCCCTCACTAACTTCATAACCCTGCATGAGGTGGAAGTTTGGCCTGCCATGTTGTCATACCAGAAACAGAGACTTTTACTGGGAGGAAGCTGTAATATGCCCGCCTTTATGTTCACTCGATACCTGGATATGCTAATGTAGTGGAATGGCCCTCTTTCTCGTCTTCTGCATGGGATACACCCAAATGATTTGCCAGGCCACCTGGTTCATTGTAGTGTGAACAGAGCTGTCTCATGGGTATGAAAGGTGATGTAGTAATCCATATTCTCTTGGAGTGCTGTTGGGACCAAAGTGGGGGAGGGGAGAAAGGACCCTTAGCTTCCCTATAGGTAATTGATTATTTTTTTTTGATCTTACATGGGTGCTACTCCTTGAAAAGGGGATCTGAAATCCCACAGTTAACCCCTCCCCCACAAAATATTCCACATGTGTATTATTAGGGCAATGCCATAGAAAACCCTGAACACCTTAAGCCTAACTGGCAATGGTGCCTGTTGTCCATTGGACCACCCCCAGCTTGCCCACTTACCCTGCCCGTGTTCTGCACATCATGAGCTGCTTCAGCTGAGCCAAACCTGTAGTTGGCACTCCACCCACCCCCAATCCTGTTTTCCCCTTGCAATCATCCCCTACCGCTCCAGCAAGAACAGGCCGAATGGGTCCCAAAGTATATCTCGCACACATGTGTGAATCTAGAGGGGCTGCAAAAACAACTATTGTTATTAAATGCCCAGCAAATATTATTATGTGACTCATGCCCCTCCTAAGCTTCCAGTGGAAGGAACAGTCCACTATCAGTGTGAACTCCTGGTCTCCATGGAGTTATCCACTCTAAACACAACATGTGATGCGTTATGAGCCACCGGATCCCAGTTTGTGTTGCTGCCCTTAATCGAAACTGCTCATCATAATTAAACCAAGACATGCCCCCAAATGTATTGTATGCCCGCCTGATTATATCCATATACTTAAACAAGGCTGAGCTTCTCTCTGGGTAGGACTGTACTATAACACCCGCATAGATAAGGAAGGCAGCCTCCCAATTTTCCCATGTTCTAGGCACCCATGGCCACTTGGCCAACTCTTTATTCTGTGTGCTCTGTCCATGGTTACTTTCTGCCAACAAACCACCCTGTGCAAGAGGGGTAATATATCCACGTACCTACACTCAGGATTTTATCCTTAGTTGTACTGAGCTGGCGAGCTCCCATTGGGTCACCCGCCACAGTATAACCATACTTGGGACTGACTGACGGGCCTCCTTGGTGTACTGTTCCCTGACAGCCCCCACAGGAAGCTCAACTCTATTCCAGAAGATTATCTGTCCTAATGAGTTGAAATATGACATGGGGTTTCAACCACACCTCTGCCCCGGCAGCCCTTGTAGAGGGTCTGCTCCACCTGCCTGTCTCCCAACTTCCAAATTTGTGCCCTCCTGGAACCCAGGCCAGACCCATCACCCACAGATGGCTAAAGTTGTTGCAACAACTGCAGATTATCTTGCAGCAGCTGTGCAACACCATTAGTGTCCCCAGCAGAGGCGCATCCTCCAGATGGGTCTGATATGGATTCTGGAACTCCCATTCCTGACCCTGGCCTATTTGTTACCCCGCAAGGCTCACTCCCATCTCCATCAAGTTCCCTCTGAGATGGACAATTTGGCAGGATATCACCTGTGCCAGTTGTCCCCCCAACCTCTGTCTGTTGGAAAACACACTCACCCCTGGAATCAGACTCACCCCGGTCTCCTGGGTTCAGTGTAGAAGAACATCCTGGTTCTGGGTGGCCCAGTACTCTTTGGAAGCCCCACAGTGCAGTGGAAACAACCTCACTGACCACTTGCTGCAAATGGCTGCTGACTAACCCACCAGTCCAGCAAACACAACCTGCTCACCTGCATGCATGGTTGCTTCCCCTGGAGCATCCTCCTCCCTCAGTACATGAGGCTGCACCCCACTATGGGCTTCACCAATCCCTGTCCTGGTAACAACCCCTTGCCCCTGGCATGGTGAGCCCAGCCCTGGGCCACCATTTACCCCTACTAGAACTGCCCAGTGCACTGTTTGTTACCCCCGCTACCCACCGCTCATGAAGATACATTTCTCACTGTGCTAATCTGGCCACAGTGGGAACCAAGTGAAACCCAATTCCCCATGCATCTGGAAAAAGCAGGGTTGGGAGTAAAGGGAGCTAAGCTACCTCCCCTACCCCTACAGGGTTGCCAACTCTGACTGAAGCTATTCTAGGAGATTTTTTTCCCCAACATGATTTAATGTCATTTTCTTAAAATATCCTATTAAAATCTCTTCAACTGCTTTGAATAGTCGCTGGGAGATTAATGCCAATTCCAGGAGATTCTAGGCCAAATCCTGGAGGGTTGGCAATCCTACCCCTTACCTCTTCCCTTCCCGGTGCCTGGGGATCCGATCTGATGCTGAGCCATCACAGTAGCTGATTCACCCTTCTTGTGAGCAGCTTCTACCCTGACTGTGCCTGTCCATCTCCAGGGAAGTAGGGAGCTTCCCCACCTTCTGCCTGCTTTCACCCTCCTGCAACCAGGTGGAGCCATGCTGCCCAGCATGCCTGGATCCTCTGCTGCATGGAGAAAGGGGTTTCCAACACCAGAGCTTGCACCTTTAAAACTTTCCACCCTTACATTCCAGAATTGAGTCAGTGCTGAAAAGCTGAGCAACACCCACCTTTTTGCAGCAGTTTCTGACCTTGTTCCCACCCTGCCACAAAGCCACTGCCTTCCTCCAGCAAGCCTGGACAACGCCCCCCAACCCCTTGCTTTAGATGCAGTGTGGTCATTTTCACTGTATGCTCAGTCAGTTAGCATCTCTGCTCAAACTGCTAAGATGAACAAATAATGCAACTTGCAGAGCCAAATTTTCAAATGTCAGTGTCAGATTTTGGGTGTCTCAATTTTTGGGTTCCCAACTTCAGATGCCTTTCAGGTGTCTGCTTTTCAAAAAGTGCTGGGAATACACCCATTGGCAATCAGGCCCCATTAATAATTAACAACTAGCTCTTATATAGCACTTTTTATCTGTAGGTCTCAACGTGCTTTACAAAGGAGGTCAGTATCATCATCCCAGGGTGGGCTCCAGGCACCTGCAAAGGAAGTAGGTGCCTGAGCCAGCCAATAGAAAGGGGCGTCAGTCTGCCCATTATTGGGGCATCACGTCCTGGTCTTCGGCGGCAATTCGGTGGCGGGTCCTTCACTCCCTCTATTCCTCTTCGGCTGCACTTTCATGGCAGCTCAATCAGGTTTTTCTTTTTCTTTTTCCTTCACCACTTGGAGTGGCAAAAAAGCTGGAGCCGACCCTGCATTATCCCATTTTTAAAGATGGGGAAACTGAGGCACAGAGCAGTGAAATGACTTGCTGAAGGCCAGGATCAGAACACAGGTTTCTGGAGTTCCAGTCCAGTGCACCATCCACTGGGGCACATTTTGAGATATGTGAAATCAAGCACCCAAAAACTGAGGCACCAGAAAATCCCTAGTCTGTTTTGAAATTTTAAAGTTCTGATATTTTAAAATGAGTTTGACATAACTGGAGAGGAAACAAAACTCACTTCAAACAACCATGTAAGATTTTTCAAAGTTAAATGATGCTCATTGAAAGACAGTTATCCCACCTTCTGCACACTGAAATTGCTATGTGCAGTTATACAATACCAGGGATGCTTTCTGCCACTCAGAGAGGTCCTGCTGTTAACCTATAAATTTGTATGATTTTTTTTTGTCTTTCATTATCTTCTCTGCCCTTCTGTTAACCTGATGCACCTAGTGATTCTGTTCTTGCATTGCTGTTTTTCAAAGGGATTCTCAGCAAAAGAGGTCATACACCCATATTGTACAGATTGCATTGTTGTCCTTTTGAACAAGAAATAAAATATATGAATCAGGTGGAGTTTCTTTCTAGGATTTTTGGCAGTCATGTTTGTGCATACCTGCCTACAGTTTTTCTTTTCTCTTTGCTTGCACTGTATATATTTGATGGACATCTCATTTTTAGCCTGTGTCCCTCTGACTGTATCTCTTCAAGTTTGCTTACGTCTGGGCCTCTGCCACCTATGAGTCTCAATTTAGCTAGTACCATTTCACAGCCATTATCAGATTCACTTGTTTTCTTTCTCTCCTCCCCCCGCCCCCAACCTCAATTTTCATGTACGTAATAGTGTTACTTCAAGGTGAGGATGTGGATTTTTTTGGCCTCCCTAATATGACTCACCTTCAGATGCTGTTGATTCTTTGTCTCTTCCTCCTGCTGATTTTACCTTGCTCTTTAAATTTATTTTCTGTTTCCTTGACTCAGTGAGCAACAATACATGAGCTTAGACTGCAGCTCAGCAGTGGAGCCCAGTGGTCTCCTAGACCTGAGACCTCCAAAAGAACAGCACCAAAGTTAGTGGATGGTTGGGAAGGGAGCAAAAAATCTATGGATTGTTGGAAAAAGAGATTTAATGAAGTCAATTACATGGTGAAGTCTGGGGGCTCAGTTAAATGGAAAGGAAAGGAAAAAAGATGAATTTTAGGTTAGTGCTGAGGAGGGCAGGGGAAAGGAAGACCTCAAAAAGTTTGGATCAGTCTCAGTAGGCTTTTGTTAAGCTCTGGGACCTTATAAAAATAAAACCTACATATCACTATCCATTACTTTACTGGCTTGTTATTCGATGACATACATACAAACCTATAAAACACATATTGAGGCATTTTTTGCACTGAAAATATTCATTTAAACAAATCTATTCTTTTTAGAGTTCTATTACTTTATGGAATGGATTGTGGCTTCAGGCAGACATTCAGATATGCTACTGCACTGTGACTTTGTAAATATCTTTTTGGGGAAAGTGCTGCAAAAATTAAATAGCATAACTGATACTTCCTTGCAGCCATCATTTCTACAATTATTTTGAAATCCCAGTTCTTCCTATCTAATCCAGCTCCACATTAAAAAAATAAACTAAGAGAAAGTGTTGCTCTTGGGCTAAAATATGTTTTACTTCAAAGGAGAAAAGATGGTTCAAAAAGTGGGGGAAACATTGAAGTTCTTTTCATTTCACAAGTTATAAAACACACCTGTTTCCCTTATTTGTTTTAAATCACAACATTTAGTTAAAATTGTTATTGAATTTTTTCATTTACCAAAACACATGTGCTTCCTTTACCTACTCCTGCCACTCAGTCAGGGACCACAGTGAGTAACTTGGAGCTAGTGGCTAGTGGCTCCAAGTTAAGGGGCATAACAGCACCAACTGAGAGGCCAATATCAAACCCACACTCCCTCTCCCGGCTGTAGCCAGCTGCAGCAGGCTCTCCACCACCATAATCCCCCCATCCTCCCTCAGGAGCCCCCAAAAGCCTATGCGACCACTGACTTCCTCAAGGGCCAAGCAACCCCTCTTATTCCTCAGCAGTTTCATAACCCCCTGTAATCACCCACCTAGCTACACCATAATTTGCCATTCAGACTCCCTCTTTCCCCTGACACCCTCAAGCACCTACCCTGGTCACAGTTGAAAAGTTTTGTTCAGCAACATGCCCTGCCCCTGCCCATATCTCTGTTTGTGGTAGGGTATGTTTACCATAAACTGAATTGTGGTTATATGTAAGTAATCCATAAATAAATTCATTAAATATGCACTATATGTCACACATGGAGCAGAATAAAATTTGGCAAATATGATGCTTTAGTTTAGCCCTGAATAAAATGGGTGTAATAAGATCTATCTTTCTTAGCAGGGTGTTCTGAATCTTACCAATGTTCGTGAAGTACTTAGAGTTCTTTGGTTGAGGACTGCTAAATAATGCTCAAGATTATTTATAAGCTATGGAGGTAGTGTTCTGAACTTGATCAAGATTAAGTTTAGATCAGGGCATGGGTAAGAAGTGAGCCCATGGAGCAACTGTGGTTCAAACAGCTCTGAAATCACACGAGCTGTTCTCATGAGATTTTGGTGGAAAACAGTGGAAAACTGGCAAGATCTCCATATGGCAAAAATTCCTGATGAGAATCAGAATTGAGAAATATCCCACTTCTGGTTTGAGACTCAGTTTGGAGTCATAACTATTGGGACAAGTTCAGACACACAGAATCAGATCCAGAATCACCCAAAAAGGGAAGGAGATTGGATTCAAGGTTCCTGTTTTGGTTTATATCTAATCATTTGCAGGAAGTGTTTTCTAACTTGTAATAGTATGTATTGACCATTAATGATATTTTTCACTATTCTACTCATAAATATGAAAATCTATCTACTAGAAACAATAATAATCATCCAGCATTTCTTAAATAATGGAAGCAGGTTAATCTATACATAAAATACTTCTTTTCAAGAAGTTGCCCTATGATACAAACATACCTTAAACATATTTATTTGTAATATATTTAGAAGCATGAGCAATTCAGAATGATTTGTGGCCCATACCAATATACATACTATATTCTTCTCTATTTAGTTATTTATACTGCTCTCATTGTCATAGTATCTGAGCATCTGTTACGTATCTGCTGGTCTATATGCCAAGTAGCTTTTTATCCTGGTCAGACTCCAAGGTGTTTAATTACATAGTGTGCGATATAAATTTCCCCATCACTTTAAACTGGACACAGTATTCTCTACTCCTTGTCCTACAGAGTTGTCTAGTGTTGTTGTGTGCTGCTGAACAGCTGCCATATTCCACCCCAAAGGCTGATGATTTAACTGGTGTTTATTTCCTGTTTTTACAGCATTTCCTCTTTCTACAGTAATAAATCACTTTGAGGTCCTTTAGACAAGGCACTATGGAAATGAAAAAAGTGTGTTCATTCAGAATTTGTATAAAAACGAAAACCTTGAAAAGTTGAACTGAAAAAGAATATATTGTGGTTGGGCTAGAACAGAAAACATGTACTTGTTTAAGAAAGCTATATATTCATCATTACACTTTTTTATATAGTCCATCCATTCATGCACTGGAAATGTATATTTGTTGGTTTGCTCAAGCTGTTTGTGTTTTGGTTTGGTCAGGGTGCATGCAGTAAGAATGCCTCCAGGATTGCTGGGAGAAAATATATGTATTTGAGGAGAAACTACTATGTGCTTCTCCAAGCACTGCTTTGTAGTTGGATGTGGAGCTCATGAAAATGCCTTTGGCCTATCTGTCATGTCTCTTTTGGAGCGTATGATATCACCAACAGCACTAGCTGCTGCTTTACCCTTCTGGGCTCTGAGAGTGCTATCGAGACTTGTTCTTTACTATCTTATAATAATTAATAGTAATTGGAGATATACCTATCTCCTAGAACTGGAAGGGATCTTGAAAGGTCATTGAGTCCAGCCCCCTGCCTTCACTAGCAGGACCAAGTACTGATTTTTGCCCCAGATCCCTAATTAGCCCCTTGAAGGATTGGGCTCACAACCCTGGGTTTAACAGGCCAATACTCAAACCACTGAGCTATCTCTCCCCTTCTTTCTCACTGCATCTAGGAGTAATTTTGCACAAAATTCACATACTACAGGTAACACTATTATGCAAAGTACAAAGTCTGGGGTCTCTCCAGGCGCCTTCAATTTGATTGGATTATGACATGAGACCTATACATAGATTCTGGGGCAAATCATTGCAATTCAAAAATGGCCCGATTCTCCTGCCATTGAAAATAATGGAAGAATTCTCATTCACAGGAGCCAGACTGGATCCAAAGGTTGCCATTCCCTCTTTGCACATCATCTCCCATGTTCAGTTGGGTGTGTATCAGCAGCACTGGCATTCATGCAAGGAGCGGTACTGATCTCCTGCAAAACTCCAGCTTATCTTTCTGCTACTGATGCTCAAGTGTTGCTGATGGGTGACACCAAGCCAGCTCTGCTCCTTGCTGGTGTTCATTTCCAAAGCACGCCTAGATCCTGGCAGCTCAAGAAGCTAGAGACTGTGCCCAGGATTGAGTCTCTTGTCATAGCATACCGTGCCAACCCTAAGTGATTGAGTTGGTCCCAAATGCAAGATTTATTGCAATATTAACAAATGGGGTTTAGGCTATAGAAGATTCTTCTCAAATTAATTTCATTTAATGTAACAATGTAAGGATATTAAAGATTTTTTATTGCTGTGTCTTCATAAAATATAAATATACACTTATGTGAACAAAATTAAAAATGACAGGTCAACCTGCCTGTTGATCACACAATACAATTAGCCATTTTCAATACTGTATTCTTCCTTAGCACAGAAACAAATTGCCTTATAAAGGGCCAAATTCTTACCCTACTCAGCCATATAGTCCTACTGGAAAGATTAAGAAGCTGATTCCCCACTGCCTAATCCCTTGTGTAATTTTTTACAACTGTGAGATATGAGTTCAGCATGGGTGTAAAAGCTATCAAACAGAATTCTGCACTCACACTGTTGGTAGCATTTTGCACCGGCATTGTACAGGTGGAAGTTACTATTCAAAGAGTAAACCAGCTGAGAATCAGGGCATTGCCTGATGTAGATACATCCCTTTTGCCTTTATACATGCAAGACCAAAGATGTCAATACTACTCTTCACATATGGGCTACATGGTCAAGTTCTTCATCTGTTTGTGGATTGTAATAATTATAAAGAACAATTTCTTTCAGCTATGAAATAAGAAAAATACATTCACTTTGTAAAAACTTTGTATTAAATTGCTTTTGTATGGCTACAATTATTTAGAGCTATTGAGGCATAGTGTAATAATCAGTCAGTTCACAGAAAAGCCCTGTAAATAATAATCTTTCAGGCAATTCCACCAACTATCAAGATGTTGAATAAATAGGGCCATGAATGCTGTCATTAAGAATGTAAGAATGGCTATGCTGGGTTAGACCAATGATCCATCTAGCCCAGTATCCAGTCTTCTGACATGAACAGAACAGGCAATCATCAGGTGTTGCACCCCTTGTCAACTCCTAGCTTCTGGCAGTCAGAAGCTATGAACACCCAGAGCAGGGTGTTGAATCACTACCCATCCTGGCTAACAGCCAGAGATGGACCTATCCTCCATGAACTTATCTAATTCTTTGGTGAACCCCATTGTAGTTTTGGCCTTCACAACATCCCCTGGCCTCGGTTCCATAGGTTGACTGTGCATTGTGTTAAGAAATACTTCCTTTTGTTTGGTTTAATCTGCTTCAATCATGCTTTTATAGACCTCTATCATATACCCCTTTAGGTGTCTCTTTTCCAAGCTGAAAAGTCCCAGTCTTTTTAATCTTTCTGCAGATGGAAGCTGTTCCAAACCCTTAATAATGTTTGTTGCCTTCCAATTCTAAGGTGTTGTTTTTGATATGGGGCAACCAGAACTGCGTGCAGTATTGAAGGTGTGGGCATACCATGGATTTATACAGTGGCATTATGATCTTTTCTGTCTTATTATCTATCTCTTTCATAATGATTCCTAACATTGTTAGCTTTTTTCACAACTGCTGCACATTGAGTGAATGTTTTCAGACAACTATCCACAATGACTCCAAGATCTTTTTCTTGAGTGGTAACAGCTAATTTAGACCCGATCATTGTATATGTATAGTTGGGGTTATGCTTTCCAGTCTACATTACTTTGCATTTATCAACACTGAAGTTCATTTGACAGTTTGCTGCCCAGCCACTCAGTTTTGCGAGATCCCTTTGTAAATCTTTGCAGTCTGCTTTGGACTTAACTGTCTTGAGCAATGTTGTATCATCTTCAAATTTTGCCACCTCACTGTTTACTCTTTTTCCAGATCATTTAGGAGTATGTTGAACGGCTCTGGCCCCAGTACAGATTCCTGGAGAACACTGCTATTTACTACATTCTGAAAATTGACCATTTATGCTTACCCTTTGTTTCCTGTCTTTTAATCGGTTACTGATCCATGAGGGGACTTTCCCTCTTATCCCATGACTCCTTCAACCCAAAAGACAAGTCTCCCATGTGCGTGCTGTAACTACTTGAGTTTGGATCCCTGTTCGGGAACTTGGCCACAGGTCTCCCATATCTCAATTGAATGCCCTAACTACTGGATTATAGTGTATTTGGGGAAAGAAAGGGGCTTGTGGGGAAACTCACTCTAAATTTCTCCTGTTTAAGCTGTTTCACTTTGTACAAATAGTAATTGCTGCAGGGGTTTGAACCTAGGCGTCTGAGGTAAATTCCTGACCATTGGATTATTGTGCATAAGGACACCACTACCTATTCTGAATGAGCCAAACTCCCCATGCAAATCTAGCCTGAAAAAAAGAAATGCCCAAACCTATTCAGTGAATTTGTGTCAAATTCATGGCTAGGTTGATTGACCACCAATTGCTCCTCCTCAGTTTTATGAATATAGTCCTTAATTATTTTTTTAAAATTAAAACTATCCCATGATGAAACACTTTGTTCGACCTGAAGCAATTTTTTTCCTGATCTTTTTGATTTGGCAAAGATTCTCAAAAAATTTATTTTTGGATCAAACTGTTCTCCCCTAACCCCATTTTTTTGGAATGGCCAGCAAACTGAAACATCAATTAATCACGCAGGTCTCTTTAGGACCACTTTCTCTATCCTTTAATTGAGCAGACCACCCACTGAGATCAATAGGAGTTTTGTTGAGTTAAGGACCACAGAATTTATGATGATGACTGGTATAGAAGAATACAGTATATAAGTGAATATTTTACTACCTTGGACAGCAAGATCATCTTCAATAATCCTAACAGAAGGTGAACCAACTTTGATAGTACAAAGGGTTAAAGAGTTGTGCAACAAAGGTGAGAGACCCACATCTAATTGAAGCAATATAATTTATTGTACTAGACTGAATCTCTCTTTTTTTCCTAGTTTAATCTGCTAAAACAAGTAGCCCCTACATTTTATATTTCCCTTTACTATCAACATAAATCAACCTGTGTTTAATGAGAGGGGTCAAGAATCTTATAATGAAAATAGATCTAAATTAATAGCATATAGGCAGCAGTTAATGATATGAGACTGCTTTTCAAATACAGTTACTGACAGCATAACATCCCTCTGGACACAAATTATTGAAAACACATCTTTTAAAGCACAAGATTCAAACAATGAATAGAGATGCCTATTTTTTAAGACTAAATTTAATCACCTCCTGCTTGTGACCATTTGGCAGCTTCAGGAAAGTTTTCTCCAGAACCAAGTCTCTGAAGCCAAGCTAATAAAGTGCTAATTAAAGAAAGTACGTGGAAGACATGAACACTAGGAGCCTGGAGTAATTGGATACAAAAAAGTCAGGGCTGAAATACGTCACTTTCTCTGCTGCTCCTGATTAGGCTCTAATTCGAATACCAATGTCTCACTGCACGTCAAGGTGCTTTGGGAAAGGGTCTTAGGCTTTCTCCATGGAATGGAGAGCTGTGCTATAAACAGAAAATAAACCATAGCTGTAAAAAAAAATCTATATTTAATCGTGTGCCACCGCTTGTGATAACAAATGTGGCAGCTTAGACAGTACACAGAGAGCTTTTCTTTTCATTCTACCTCGGGGAAACAGAGATCAGAAAGAAATGAGGGAAAAACCACCATATTTTTTTTAAAAAAGCTACGCTGTGAAATAGAAACCATCTATGAGCCTGTCACAATTGTGCAGTAATTAATTTGAAGAGTTTCTCATCTGCCCTGCAGGCATGCTGGAAATGAACACCCACTGAAACTTTCCTGAAAGAAATGGACAATATAAAAATAAGAGTTACCTTTTCTAATATATGTTGAATGGGTTTTTATTGTTGATTTCCTCCTGAATCTCACAAAGCGAAACTTGATTGCATGAACTGATGTAAAACCTAACTTCTGTTGCAGTTGTAAAGCTCAAAGTAGTATTGTATTTTGTTTATGAACAGATTTACTGTCTGGTTTATTGAGGTATCACTTAAAAAAAATCATATCTTAGTATAAAATAAAAATAATTAAGGATGGGCCTTTATTGCATATATGAAATAAGAAATTGCACAACTAACTGGGCAACCCTACACTGGGATTTAAAACATCTAGAAATTAAAAACACTAAAACTATTGAAAACCTCTGTAATAATAATGCCATCTTGCTTTTACACAGCACTTTCCAAACTGCACGTTTTCAAAGCATGCAGGCATCTAGTTAAGCATGTAAATTTCACATAATGGGCCCCTATTTGGCAAAACATTTAAGCACATAATTAATCCCATATCAGTTGAATAAAGCACTTAGGAATGCGCTTAAATCGTACTGGTGCCATAAAAAAAATATTTAATTTTGTTTAGCCATTGTGTAGAAATCTCTCCCTTATTTTTAGCTTTTCATCGTATTAAATTTTAGAGAAATTTTGAAACAAAGCAACACTGACAAAATCCTTGATATAAAAAAAAAGTGTAAAAATGGAAAAACAGCAGAAGATGTTCTAGAGCAGTGTGAATCACGCTTAGTTCTGACAAATAGACCTTATCTATTTTGGATTCACTAGCAAATACTTATTCTAAAACAAATGGCATTGTTTTTTTCTCTCAGAGAGAGGCTTAAATTCAAATTATATATCAACTTCTAAAGAAACAATAAAAGGCTGCCAAAACTGTCTATATATTATGATAAATCGCAACCACCAAACAGTTATAGAAGAGAGAAGGATTTTCTCTATGATGCTAACAATGCAAATTGGCAGAGATTATTTTAAATATTTTTTTAAGGAGAAAGTATTAGAAAAGCCTCAAAGTTCTATGAACATGTGTGAACAGTTAAAAGGAGTCCTGGAAATTTTTCTGCCAATTTTGGGGGTAATTAAAGGGTGGCTTCAGCATCAGTAAAATTGGTTCTAATTTTCTCTGTTATTCCTGTTACTTTTAGTTATAAACCATTGTCTGAAAGAAGGACACGAGTGTTATTAGAAGCTGTTTACAATGACCAAATGAGGGGACAAATAGACAGTGGTATGATTGGTAATAACTGAGGGAACTTTGGCCAGTGTTGTAACTACAAACAAAGAAAGTTTTCCCTGACCTTTTCATATATGAGGATATTTTTCATGTTCAGGTTTGTGTTTAAGTAAAGGCCAAATCCTCTAGACCAGTGGTGGGCAACCTTTGGGCCGCATATGGACTGCCAGTGTAATCTGCTGGCAGGTCGCCAGACAATTTATTCACATGGAGCTGTGGGCAGCCATGAAATGTAGCCACAGTTCACCGTTCCCGCCCAATGGGAGCTGCAGGAGATGGTGGCCAACATGTCCCTGCAGCCTGGGCCACTTCCTGCAGCTCCCATTGGCTGGTAATGGCAACCCACGGCCAGTGGGAGCTGCAGGCAGCCGTGCAAATGTAAACAAACTGGCAGCCCACCAGCGGATTACCCTGATGGCTGCTTGCGGCCCGCGGGCCACAGGTTGCCCACCACTGCTCTAGACCATCTGCAGACAATTTCAATATACAATGGTAAAGAAATATTTTGAAAGGAAAGAAAAACAAGCTTTAATGAATTCTGATGATTCTACAGCACCAATGGTCATGTAGGGAGTGTCTATTCTAGGGACATGTCTTCACTAGAGGTCTTTGTTTTAAACCAACTTAATTGACTGCCAATAAATTGAGGTAGTTGACACTTTTTTAAAGATTGGTCTGGTCATTCCTCAAATGTTTAGTCCAGATTACAAATGTTTGATAAAGGGCTTTTTTTTAAAAAAAAATTGTGTTAGCTAACATTTTTTAAACCCTCTAGATGACAGGAAAAACTGCATTTTAAAGTTTCCTGGTCAAGGTGAACTTCGCTGGGGCTTCACAAAACACTTTCTTTTCCTAGGTCTGGTCTACACTAGGAAATTACATCGCTCAGAGTTGTGAAAAACAATGACGTCTGATCAATCAAACCCTGAGAATTCATCCGTTGACCTAGCTACTGCCTTGCAGGGAGGTGGAGCACCTAAGCCAACAGGAGAAGCCCTTCCATCAGCATAGGTAGCATCTTCATTGAAGCACTATGGCAGCATAGTTGCAGTGCAGCAGCTTCACTGTTGTAGCATTTTAAGTGTAGAAAAGTCCCTTGTCTAAGGCCCAGTCTACACTCACAATAGTTTTCAAGTGTAGCTGTTCAATCAACACCCCCCCTCTGACACACACACACACACACCCCTCCAACCCCCATGGAGATGAAATATAAATGCACTTAAACCAGTTCCCTGAAAGTCCTAATCTATACCAGCGAAAAGGCTCTTGTGCTGGTATAACTGCATCTGCTCTAGGGCTTTGGCCAGCATAGCTATGTCAGTTAGGAACGGAATTTTTCATACTTCTAACCAACACAGCTATATTGGCAAAACTTAAATCATATAAAACAACCCTAAGACAAATTTTAGAGTTTTTTCCTTCTCTCTACCAAATGTTTTCAAACATTGTCCTTACATTTGTAGGTAACGTCAGCATTTAAAAAGGATGATATGAGCCTTTCACTGCATTTTGAGATCAGGTAATGGTCTCTTTTGTGTTTGGTGTAGAAGTAAGTCATCAGCTCACAGGAGGGCTGAGGGTGGATGGATTATCATTAAACTATTCCTATTAGCTAACCAAGGCAGGCACTTACCCTCACTTCTCAATTAGTAATAACAAATGTGGGTCTTAAAACCAGTAGCCTTTTACATTCTCTCTTTTATTGTTTTGCCCTTCTGGCTCTTCATACATCTGCTCCTGGAGCACAGCAGCTCAGCTGCATTATAGCCTCTCCTGAGAGGGAACCACCTTGTTATTCTCTTGACATACCAAACTTTGTAATATAGTTTATCCTTTATAAATAACACTAAGAAAAACAAAATAAGGCCAAGGTGAGAATAAAGAGCCATCAATCTATCTTGATAATTAGGTGGAAATTACATCAAGGTCATGTTTATTAGTTTACAAGGATCAGGATATAAAGAAGAGGCAGTAAATTAGTCTTTTGCTCAGAAAAGAAACAAGTGCATGTCACTGTAATTTCCAAAGAAGAGACGCTTTGGTATTTTGTTTCTTCTGAACTTACATATGAAAGACAAGAAATAACTGGACAAAATATGCTGGGTGCAATATTATTTTCATTGAGGTTAATGTCATAAGTCCAATAAACTTCAGTGGAAACAGGATCGAGCCTATTAACTTTTAATAGAATCTATACAGCAATTTTTAATTTTTAGCCAAGAAACAAACAGTAGCCACTATAAACTGTAAAATTTACATTTTGATCTCAGAAATATGGAAACATCACCGTGTGTACTGAAAAATCTTCTAATCCATGCATGTGCAGCGCTGGATTGTCAAGTTGTGCTATAACATACAAACATATATTGAGGGTCACACTCAAGCCTTAATATAAACAGAAGGATCCACTATGTTCATCCCTTTTGAATGTTTAAAATTATGTAGTAAATATGAATTAAAGGAGCAGGGCTGGGCAAACTCTTTGTCCCAAGGGCCACATCTGGGTATGGAAATTGTATGGCGGGCCATGAATGCTCACAAAATTGAGGTTGGAGTGCAGGAGGGGGTGAGGGCTCTGGAGTGGGGCTGAGAATGTGGGGTTTACAGTGCAGGAGGGGGATTAGGGCTGGGGCAGTGGGTTGAGGCACCCAGTGGGCTCAGGGGTGCAGGCTCCGAGTGGCACTTACCTCAAGCAGTTCTTGGAACCAGCAGCATGCCCCCCTCTCTCCCTCGGCTCGTATGTGGAGGTGTGGCCATGCGGCTCTATGTACTGTTCCATCCGCAGGCGCCACCCCTGCAGCTTCCATTCGCTGAAGTTCTCAGACAATGAGAGCTGCAGGGGGTGGCGCTTGTGACGAGGGCAGCTTGCGGAGTCTGCTGGCTGCTCCTAAACATAAGAGCCAGAGGACGGATATGCTGCTGCTTCTGGGAGCCACAGCATGTGCGCATGTTGCGGCCCCTGACCCCACTCCTTGGCTGGAGCCCAGGAATGGGGCAAACTCCCAGTGAGAGCTCAAGGGCTGGATTAAGTAGTGGGGGCAAAAGACTTAAGACTAAGCTTGATAAGTATATGGAGGGGATGATATGATGGGATAGTTTAATTTGGGCAATTGATTTTGGATTATCGGCAGATAAGTTTGCTCAATGGTCTGTGAGGGGATGTTGGATGGAGTGGGATCTGAGTTATTACAGATAATTCTTTCCTGGGCACCTGGCTGGTGATCTTGCCCAGATGCTCAGGGTTTAGCTGATCACTATATTTGAGGTTGGGAAGTAATTTTCCTCCAGGGCAGATTGGCAGAGGCCGTGGGGGGGGGTTTCGCCTTCCTCTGCAGTGTGGGGCATGGGTCATTTAATGGAAGATTCTCTGCATCTTGAAGTCTTTAAACCACAATTTTGAGGACTTCAATAACTCAGTCATGTGTTAGGGGTTGTTATAAAAGTGTATGGGTAGGGTTCTGTGGCCTGCTTTGTGCAGGAGGTCAGACTAGATGATCATATTGGTCCCTTCTGACCTACGAGTCTATGAGTCTATGAGTCTATTAAATAGGCTGGTGGGCCAGATGTGGCCTGGGGGCTGTAGTTTTCCCACCCCTGCATGAGAGTATGCCAAGGAAGCAGTTTAGAATTTTCATCTATACATTCAATTGTGTATGTCTAGAATAAAATGCTTGTTTAGCACTTTGCTTGTTTAAAGCACAAACATTAATTTCTTCTATATTTACAGAATACATTGGGTCAATTTCTCCTTTCTTAATTTGGCTCATTATGTTTTATTATGTCAACTGCAATATAATTTTCTGAATGATTTAGCTCCCTATTTCTCTTATAAATTTCTTGATACGTGAACAATCACCTTCTAGAGCCAGTTATATAATGACTCCTACACAGTACATTCTAATGCCCAACTTCAATCCTTCTTTATCAAAATACTACTTTAAAAAAGGGTAATGGAAACTCACTGCTCACACTCCATTCTTAAATCATCCCCAATAAGTCAACTGATTTGTACAAATTTACATCAAGGATAAATTTAACTTGTATTTAGGTACTGAAATACATACGATATCTCTCACCACCAATTATGCATTGTCCTAGATATCAGAGTGTGAATTATAGACATAGGGCCATATGCTGCACTTAACCCATTTATACAATTTTTTGGGGCCAACATTCTACCCTTTATCTCTGCACACAATCCCCTTTGACAATACCCAGTTGTGTGTGCGGAACAAAGGTAGAATGTCATTCAATAGATTAGGCCCAAATACTATCGTACTGGAGCTTTGCATTGTATGAGATTTTTAGATTTACAGATATTTAACCAATTTGTGCCACCCAGTTTCAACAAAAGATTTCTTATTTCTTACATGAATGTAATCTAAGTTCATAATCCAAAAACACTTAACTTGAAACATGAGTAAGAGTTTAACAATGACCATATTCAACAGAAATCCAAATTTGATATCCCACTGCCAAATCCATTAAAACTAACGAGCAGAATTCAGTAAAAGTTCTATTACCCTGGGAGACATTATTTACTATAATTTTGCATTTATCAAGGTGAAGCACAAAGGATATGTCTACATTAGGGTTCTCAGGTTAAAAACTTTTAGCGTACACAAATCCGAAAAGGTTAGACTTGAG
This sequence comes from Chelonoidis abingdonii, assembly GCF_003597395.2. Taxonomy (NCBI): domain Eukaryota; kingdom Metazoa; phylum Chordata; order Testudines; family Testudinidae; genus Chelonoidis; species Chelonoidis abingdonii. The sequence goes on from NC_133770.1 coordinate 200,138,324, forward strand.
CCTTAGATTTAACTATGCATGTCCTGCATTTTCTATTTCTACATTTCTATATCCCAATGTATTTACATTATTCATAAATAATCCCGCTAATTTGTAGTCTGATACTGCTGCCATTTAAATCAGTGACCAAACACACACTAGCTTCAATGAGAACAGGATTGGAGCTATGTATAATTTCAGCAAGATTTTGCATTGTTTCAATGGACAACTAATTTGAAAAATGTAGAGCTTTAATTACTAGCAAAACATTACATAGCAGCACTGATACTTTTCTTTGCCAAATATATTCTTAAGGTTGATAATGTAGCATAATTCAATTATTTTAATGCAATTATTTGCAACCCCTTGGGCTTCAAGGAGAAATTATTTTGCTACACGCAGATTGCCTACAGTTCAACTAGGCTAAAATATAAAATGAAAAATTATCATGCTAATTTGCATGATCAATTCTCACTCTCTAAATTGTAGAAAGTGCTATGTTACTTCAGGAAGGCCTGAAGGCAACAGTTGATCCTCTGTTTGCTTAGCTAAATTTTACAGTGTTTAAGTCCTCATTCCCCACCCCCTCCATTCCTTAGCCTTTGCTTCATCCCATCCAGCCCACACAATTATGCATTTTGTGAAATATACATCCCGTCCAAAATGGAGAATGCTGTCCACCTGTTTAATCACTGTGATTCTTCTGAACAAGGTCAACACTCTGTTGCAAGGACAAGGCTGTAGTAAAAAGATGCCCAAAAATACAAGAGCACCGTATTTTCCTGTATCTACAAGCTGTAGCTGTAGCAAATCTGAATATCGGCAAGTGATTAAAGCAAGATGCTACTTTAAAGCACAGGAAATATAATTTGAACTGGAATGTTTCTTAATGCCAAAGTCTATTTTTCATGCTATACATAATTAGATGTACATCAGCAAGTGGTCAGCTTCATCACAATATTTAATTACTCCAGTTTTTGAAAGAAGGTAACTGAAAAATATATTTTTACCCTGTATCCTTTTAAACAAATGTTGTAAGTTAAATACTAGCAATGTTAGAACAAACTATGTCTGCTTCTAACATTATATAAGCAGATATAAGTGTGTGTATGTATATTATATATATATATATATATACACACACACACACAAACTTTTACACAATATTAGTTCAAAAATTGTATTTTAAAACTATAGTTTATAGATGGGCTACATTCAGTCTTGGATTACACTAGTAGTGGGGTCAGGGTAACAGAAAGTCTATCTGGAAACCACAATTTATATATCCTCTCAGGAAGCCTCCAACTGCCCAGTGCAGTCTCAAAAGTGGGCCACTGACCTGAGCATCCAAGGATGTGCTGAACTAGGTCCATTGACTCACATCCTTAAAGTTAAGCGCATGCCTAAGTATTTGTGTAAGTGGGGCCCAAGGGTTTGCAGGGTGCAGTTGTACTAGTATCAAGGTGCTTATACTGGTACAGATAATCTTGTGTGGGAAGGGAAATAAGCTACACTGCTATATCTGTATCTATACTAGAAGCTGTATTAGTATAAAAATCACATGCTTCTCTGACATAGTTTTACCAGAGGGTGAACCCTGGGCAGTAAAAGGTCCTATGGCAGTGGTGGGCAACCTGAGGCCCGTGGGCCACATGCAGCGTATTAGGGTAATCTGATTGTGGGCCAAGACATTTTGCTGATGTTGACTGTCCGCAGGCGCGGCCCCCCCCCACCCACAGCTACCAGTGGCTGCGGTTCGCCGTTCCCGGCCAATGGGAGCTGTGGGAAGCTGCGTCCAGGCCTGCTGCTTCTCACAGCTCCCGTTGGCTGAGAACGGTGAACCACAACCACTGAGAGCTGGGGGAACCATGCCTGTGGATGGACAATGTCAGCAAAATGTCTCATGGCCCACAACCAGATTACCCCGATAGGCCACAGGTTGCCCACGACCGTGGAGTCCCAACTGCAGTTTAAAGCTTTATTTCTTTAAGAAGCCATGAGGGAGCTTGGTGATATGAACATCTCCTGTCAGATCACAGTTACTCTTCCTGTGCAGAGGTTGCACTCTGCATTCCTCAGTACCAGAGTGGGTGAACTGAGTCTAACAGTTTACAAATAACATTAAAAGACTCAGCAGCTCTTTAAAAGTAAATAGAAGAATGTGTTCTATATTAAAAGCACAATACATGCTAATTAGCTTCTGGGAAGGCACAATATCTTCTATAATTTACTTATTATTTTAATTGTATTATGGTGTTTGTAGGCAGATATTTTTTGCATACAACTTAGCCTATAGGTAGGTAGTGACTATGTAGGCTTCCCTGCCTTATGGTAGCTCTGCCTATGAACCTCAGGTATAAACTGCAACACCTCTCTTATTTTAACACTGGGTTTCTTGTAACAGAAAATGTCAATGGTGCTGTAATCAGGTTGGCACCCACCTCTTGCAAGCTCTCCCTTTGGTTGGGTGTGTCTGCATTCTTTCAGTTCCGATACCTCCCTTCAGTGGTTCTCAGGCGGATTTTTCAGCAACTCAGCCCTCCGGCCCAGTCACACACACTGTCTGCATGTGAACCAGAACAGACCTCTTCCAGGATATTCAGTCCACCAGAGCCTATCTTAGTCCCCCTCTAGTGGCGTCTCTCTAGCCCTCTGGGTTCAGTTTTTAAGTAGTCATGGCCCTGGTATGGGGCCATATCCCCAGGACTTCCTGGAGACATATCTTCCTGCAGCCCTCTGGTCATGCTCAGTCTCTACTCAGACCCAGCAGACAATTAGGAGCTCCTTCATTGCTCCCCTGGTCCCTACTAACAAACTATGTTTGACTCAATCTAGCAACAAGCCAGGAGCCTCTCACTCCCCCAGTCCTTGCCTCCACTTAGTTGTCCATAGTCCTGCTGCTCTTCCACTCAAGCACACAGTCCTTTCTTCTCCAGCTCCAAGCAGCAACTAATTGCTGCTTTGTTCTGCATCTCTTTTTATATAGCTCTCCTGTCCCCCCTCTGGTTGGTTGCTTTCTTGCAATCACTCTTGGCCATATGGAGGACCTCTCCACTGCTCCTTTCCTGGGAATGAGTATGGCAGAACCCTAAGGCCTCCACCAGGGGGCTTTGGGTCTAGTTCACCCCATCACAGGTACCAATTTGTGTGATGTGCTGGTTTGTCCTAAGAGCTAGCAGCTCAGTCCTACACAAAACTCCCCAAATGGCCAACAGGAATCATGTGTGGAGAGCGTGAAGGATCAAGCCAAATTGGGGCCTTCACAGCTTTACTCTTATTCCTGAAACCTCCTACTGTTGCATAACCACCAGTAGTAGAAACTCTAGTGGGCCTCAGGAGTAGCATTTTAACCACTATATGACGGGTTAGTGCACATGGTAATAAAGATACAAGTGGCCAGCCTACATTAGTGCTCCCACAAGTCAAGCTAAATCAGTGGTAATGCAATGGTAAAAAATTTGAGGTAAAGTATTTGTTATAGAAAAACCACGTGCACCATTTCAACTGGTCTTCCAGATGAGTCCCACAATGCTTCAGTAAATCTTTTTAGCAGACACTCACTCCTATAATCATTTTCTTGTTCTGAGATATTGCAGCTTTTTGCAAACAAGATTTTGTTTTAGATATAATGCTTGTAAAGTGAAAGACCTTTTCTCAAAAAAGTCTATTTTTATGCAACATACATACCGTTTAATTCTACAAATTGTATGTTACATTATAAATTGAGAAATGCTAAATGATATGATTCACATGAAAAAATAATGCAATATAATACATCTCTGATGGTGTAGATTGCCACTCCCAATAGTTATTCCAAAGCAATGATGGTTAGAGGGAGTGCTGGGTATAGAAATACTGACCTGGTTTTCGCTGTCAGGGTGGTTTGTATGATATACTGCAGTCACAATGGTTCAAATCAGTTGCTGGAAGCAGCTTTGTAGTTTAATTCTCTAGTGAAGACAAAGCAATTCACTTCATAGGGGAATAGGTACCATGTCACTGAACTTACCTAGATTTTAAAATATTCCTAACCTGTGGCTTCAGCTCACTTATTTAATATACTTCTATGCAACAAGTAAGTTCATATTTCAGAAAGCCTTCAATAAGAACAACAAGCAAATGTGCCTTATTTTTTGTAGTCATTTTCAATTGCTAGCAAGCATTCTTGTAACATTCCCCTGGCAACCCTTAAATGAACCAATTAAATTTGTCACAGTGACTGTAAACATTTGTAAAATATTATTGACACATTCCCGGCAATTAAATCTCTTGGCAAAAGAAAAGTATCAAGACTTAATGAAGGTGTGGAAGTAAAATAATCCACTCATATGGTAATAAGCGTGCCTGAGAATGAAAAACAGAGACGTATCTAAAGCATATGGTGACATGGATTAGAATGTGATGACACTAAAGAAGAAATTCAAAACCAGCCTTCCGTGTACCAGTGGGCAGGGTGAAGGATTTGTTTGCCTCTCATTACATTGGCAGGCAAAGCAAGCCAGCAATGCAATACATACCTTCACTAGTTAGGATGAACACTGAAGAATTCTGCAGCACTCTTAAGAATTTATATTATTCTCTCACCTGTTTGGCTCCTAAACTGAGGGTGTAAGGGGTAAGATAGTGGCTGAGAAGGTCTTATCAGAGCCAGGGGAAAAGCTGGCAAGAGGAGGCAGGTGCAAATCAAGCCTATAAGAATGGAGTTTTACTCTTTTGGAGCCACGGATAGAAGCGACTGCCTCTGCCTGAACCCAACACCCTGCTGCCCCCCGAAGACAGAACTCAGCCATTTCTGCCCCTCATACTGCTGCATGCCCATATTCCTTCAGCCAGCAACAACCTTCCCCTGCAGAATGGAGGCCTAATAGCTAGTCAATTGTATTTAATATTCATGAAATGCAAACAAACTGATACAGCACCTGGCCAAAAAAGATAAAACTATATACTATTTGGGTTACCACTCAACTCCTATATATTGGGCTCTGTCCCTACATAAAAGGGAAGGCAGATTGGTGACTTCTTACATAGAAAAAACATGGGCACAAATGCTGAAAGGGACATTATGTTCGCCATACAAAAATCTCTCTAGGATGCCCAAGGTTAGAAAACATGGCAGTAATCTGGAAATTGCCCTCCTGCTATAGCTGGAGATGCTAGAAGAAATACCATCATTAATTATTCATCTCCTCCTGTATTCATTATAAACATACTGACCATAATGGAATATTTTAGTATTAATGGGATATTCAGGGGATATTCAACTGCATCTATTAAAATACCCATGAAACGAAGAATCGTTTAGTCAAGCAGCTAGACTCTGGAATGTTTCTCCAAATCCTGGCTCTAACCTTAGGCCTCAGTTCTGCCACTTTACTTGCCCCATACAGTACTAACTCACATGAGCAGGTTCACTAATTGCAGTGGAACTGCTTCTAGAGTAAAGTAGTGCACAACATCTGTGAGGAGAGAGAATCAACCCACTAATAACCTTTTTTGGAGTAAAAGATATAATTTTACAGCAGCTTCTCCAGGGCCTGGAGTCTATTTAATAATTTCTCTTTTTGTCACATCTCTGAAATGGAAGCACTTGCATAATAGAAGTATCTAAGGAGGCAAATAAAAAGATAATGGATCAAATCCTCAAGTGTGCCTGAGTGCCACATAGCACTCTGTGGGGTTGGTTGCGGAGTGGGGGATAGAGGATAGATCGTTTCCATCTTTCTACCACCAAGATCTTGTGACCAATTGGATCTGACCTGGCCCCCAGTGCAATTTAGAGCTGGCTGTCTTAACTTGCTGCCACTCAGTGATTCCCCTATGCAAGAGAAACATTCAGTTGCCATGTTAGGACAACTTTTCATCCATTTACACTGTGGAAACAGTTTCTGACCCAATATTTCATCTAAAAGTGTTTATTTGAAACAAAACAAAACACATGCTTCTTCTTTACCATGTCAAGCCACTAAATTCAGATAATTTGGTGAGCTTGCTGTCTTTGAAAGCCTATTGGATACTCAAGACAGACAGCAGTTGAAAAGAGTTATGTCTGCCAGAGAGAACTGATTCCTCCTTGAGAGAAATGATGGACACAGGCTCAGTCCTATACATTGTAATCTTAGTCTATTTCATTCACAGCCTTGAACAAAGGGACCAGAAGCAACAGCAAATCTATATACAGACAATTTCACATACAGAGCTGCCACTAAACAAAAGCTCTGAGTTCAAATTCCGACATCATTCTTCTCTCCATTACTCTTTATATTTACTGTGCTGCAGCAGAATGGACTGATTCTGCTCCAACTTGCATTTGTGAAAACCAGGACTGTCTCAAATGTTTCATGAGTGTAAAATGGATGCAAGTGAAAGATAATCAGGTGGCAAATATGGTTTTGTGCTTTACCTGTTAAGGTCGGTCAGGTGGGTGGATGTCCACCCAGAAAGAATTTCTAGTGAGAAATATGGAGGGTCTGAATCTCCATTTCCTGCCCTTTGTGTATTCATTTACACACGAATGTAAATTGGATGCAAATAGAAACAAAATGTTAAGAAATCAGAATAGCAGCATTGTTTATCCACTTTTCACTGGCATATGTGACTCCACAAGGTGCAAAGCAATGGAGAAACAGTTCCTAGGCTTCTGTATCCTAACAAACTGTTTAATTTCTGCCTATTACATATGAAAGGGACGCATTTAGAACAATATGTATGCAATGTATCTGCAACTTATTTACCTAACTGAAGTTACTGTTAAAGATCTTTGATTGTAGTAAAAACAAAGTCCCTTCAAGCCTTGAAGATAGATATTTTAGCTCAATAATTTATCACTTTTTTTTTCTATATCACCCTTGCCATTATGGCATCTTACTGCAAAAGTTAACACTTTATAACAATGAGAAATAAAAGACTACAAGTACAGAACATCCATTTCTCTCTAGACCTGTGTAAATGAATATATACAGGAGAAGAGCAGTGCACTTGATATTTCATCAGGAATGTGTGGCACTATCTCAGAGATGGGTAAACTATAGCCCGTGAGCCACATCTGGTCCATGGGACTGTCCTGGCCGGCTCTTGAGCTCCTGGCCAGGGAGGCTAGTCTCCGGCCCCTCTCCCACAGCCTCAGCTTGCCGTGCCGCCAGCACTCTGGGTGATGGGGCTGCGAGCTCCTGTCGGGCAGTATGGCTGTGAGAGCTTCCAGGGTGTAGTGTATTAAATTGTTCCTTGTAGGAATGTGCTTCTTATGGAGCACTAGGACTGGCAGCTTTAAGTAGTATGTGGTAAGTAGCACATTTCTATGGGGAGCAATTTAATACACTACACCCTAGTGGGGAAGGCTGTGCCTCCCCAAACAGCCTGGCCCACACCCCTCCCACTTCCTGTGCCCCCAACTGCCCTCCTCAAAACCCCCACCCATCCAACCCCCCCTACTCCTTGTCCCCTGACTGCGCCCCCGGAACCCCACCACTGACCACCCCCAGGACTCCACCTCCTATTCAATTCCCCCTGCTCCCTGTCCCCTGACTGCCCCCTGGGACTCCCTGCCCCTTATCCAACCCTCTGGTTCCCTGTCACCTTTCCATGCCACTCAGAGCACCAGCTCTGGCAGCCGTAAGTAGCACATTCATACAGGGAGCAAAGTAATACACTACATATAGTTTCAGAACCCTGATGTGGCTGTCCACCCCTGCACTATCTCATAGTGTCTTTCCATAGAATCATAGAACCGCAAGGTTAGAAGGAGCTGCAAGGGTCATCTAGTCTAATCCCCTGCCAAGATGCAGCTTTGTTGTGTCTTTTCTTTATTTTGAGGAAATACCTTCAGATTCTCACAAATCTGGGCCAGTATTTTTTCTGAAATAGTCTTCAACTGAAATTTTATTAAATATTTATTGTTTTTGTACAGGGAAATGTAAAATTAACACAATTCCCATGATCTGTTTCTTTAACCAGATAAAGCAAGAAAGTCTGCTTAAAAACCCAACAAACTGAAAAGATAGTTGGGAGAGAAATGACAACACTGCTGGCTACCACATGATGATAATTAGCAAAGTGCTCTCTCTTCTCTCCCTACCTCTCAACAGATAGACTATTTCAAAAGCTAAGGCAGGAGAGGAAATATTTTTTATTGGCCACACTTCCCTTGATGAGAGAGCCAAGTTTTCTTGCTTACACAGAGCTCTTCTTCTGGTCTGGGAAAGTGTTAGTTTCTTCCCTAAAGAAGAGCCCTGCATAAGCTTGAAAGCTTGTCTCTCATCAACAGAAGTTGGTCCAGTAAAGATATTCCCTCACTCACCTTGTCCTTCTCTAATATCCTCGGACCAATGCAGCGACAACAAGACTGTGTATTTCAAAAGATGGCACGAGCTGCCAAGTATAAAAAATAATAACATCTGGCTTTCTAGAGACAAATGAAACCAGACCCTGCAGGGGGACCTCAATCATTGTTAGTTCAAACCAGGAAGGAGAGATTACCACAAGGTCATCCCTGGATTCAGTGGAGAATACAATGAATATATTGCAAGAAAAAATCCTGAATTAGTGGACTTGTTGGGTAGATGTTACCTAGTTGGTATTTTCATTCTCTAAGGTCCAGTTCCTCCTCCCTTAAGTGGAGTACTAGAAACTCACCCCACTGGGGAACTACGTATTTCAGTTAATGGTACTCAAAATGAGTAAGGGCGAGAACAGAATTGCCCTTTACATGTTTGGAATTTCTGATTACTTCTGATTTCTGATTATTGCTGATTATTGCTAGGATGGCACTGCAAGATAACAGTACCCTAAGAAGACTGGAGAAGGGACAAAACCTATTGCACTACAGACTTAAGTTAACAGATTTAAGTTAACAGAACCAATGATTTGATGATGGGATTCCTTTCCCGGGGAAAAGTTTTAGAACTAAAAAACAAATCAAAACAAACTTACCAGATGAAAAGGAGCATGGTGCAATCTACAGCAGCTAAATGCAAAATGGCCAATTTAGGGCTGCAGCTGCTTGTTGCTCTTAATTTAAAGGGCCAGGATATGACACAGTTTCTATAACATAGTAAATCCATACTAGTAGAGTTTAATGTGGTTGAGTAGTCATATAAAAGGTAGCTTTTAGGGAGAAGCAGAGTAACATGGAAAACATTTTGATTCATTTTAGAACCGCAGCCCAGTGTGCTTCAAGATATCTATGTACATTCAATTTTGCCTGATATAGGGTGTCAGATCCTTTGTTCTTGTTCTGGCTGATTTGTATTTTAAGGCAGTGAAAAGCTCCTGGAATGGAGCCCCGGGGTCAAATCCGTGCCTGATGTAAAAGCAAGATAGGTGTCTCTGTGCCACCTACTCCTATCCTTCATGTTGGAGTTGGCAGAGCTGAAGTGCTTAAGGCTCTGGCTGATCTTTGGCCAGAAGAACAATCCCTATGGGACTGCTTCAGCTAGTGTGACTTAAGACTAGTTTTTAGATTGCTCAAATGGCCTGTGTACACAGGGAAAACATATGGTTTTGGAAAACACATTAACTAACACGGTGTTAAATATAGTGTAGATAAGGACTGTAACACTTAAAATCATGTGTTCTAGTTGTGACTAACCTATGGTTAACTATGATGGGCTGTCGTGTTTGAAATCTGACAGTCCTTCGTTACCAACTGTTAATGTAATAGTAAACACGATTGTACATGTTTTCTAAAACCAGGTATTTTCCTGCTAGAGCCAATACCTGGGGGGAGGGATAGCTCAATGGTTTGAGCATTGGCCTGCTAAATCCAGGGTTGTGAGTTCAATTCTTGAGGTAGACCATTTAGGGAACTGGGGTAAAATTCTATCTGGGGAGTGGTCCTGCTCTGAGCAGGGGGTTGGACTAGATGACCTCCCAAGGTCCCTTCCACCCTAATATTCTATGGTTCTAAGCTCCATAAAGACTGGGGTGTAGAAAGATAGATTAGAGCCACCTTCTTTGCTATACCTAGCTTGTGTATATAACAAAGATGTAGCTGTTCCTCTTTTATACTTCTTACTACCAAGAACATTAAAAAAGAATTGTGAACACTATATGTAGAGGCATTCCAATTGGAACCCTCAATAAGTAACTGAATAGTTCTGTCAGTTTCCTTTTTCTTTCCTCTGTTCTTCATTCTTATATTTTCTTTCATCTGTGTATTTCAGTTCCATTATCTCTGGTATCCAGGTTGAAAAAGAAATAAAACACACACATTTTTATTCTAGTCCAAGACCTTGCTGAATTCTTCCTGGAGCTCTGGAAATTGGCCACTTCATGCAAACTTTTAAAGAGTGGTGACTTAACCACTACACTTCCATTAGTATGAATGAGTTACAGCTAAAACAATTGCACTATGCTTTGAAAGTAGAATGACTTGACTGTAAATTTCCTGGGTATAATACTGAATCTCTCTAATGATTTTTTTCCACTGATGTCTATTCCTCTATTATCTAAAATAATTTTGGAAATCACTATAAGAAATATAGTAATTACTATAAGAAATATAGTAATGGATGAACCAGGATAAAATATCTAATTCCAAATTTGATCTTAACATACATTTTTGGAAGCCCAAATCTAACATTCTCCTGCATCATTTGCTTTGAATTTTGTCTCTTGGAATGTGACTTCTTCTGAACCGATTTCATGGAATTCATTTTACTACTCCTGAAATTCAATCCTATTTTATGTTCCAGAGTTAAGTAGCTCATTTCCCCATTGCTCACATACTGCCCTCCCATCTGCTCACACTCAATACAACAGTATTAAACTTTTACAACTTGAGATACATTTATTGTATTTGATATTCCAGTTCTAGCACAGCTTTGATTTTAAGTAAATGAATAAACTACTAACTGTAGTAGAGATGAGTTTTGTTGTATAGCCTTGGGAAACCCAATGCATTTTGTATTTATATAGGCAAATTATTGAGAACTTTAAACATCTGTTTCCATGTGCAAAAAGGAGTACACCATTGCAACACAGTAACTGTCATCCAATTGGTAGAAAGGAAATGCCATAGTCAGGCCTGCAGGTAATAGCAAAACAAATCTTAAGTACACCAGAAGCAGGAAGCCTGCTAAACAAACAGTGGAGTCATTGGACGATTGAGATGCTAAAGGAGCGCTCTAGGACAATAAGGCCATTGCAGAGAAACTAAATGATTCTTTGCATTGGTTTTCATGGTTGAGGATCTGAGGGAAATTCCCAAACCTGATCCATTCGTTTTAGGTGATTTATCTGAGGAACAGTCCCAGATCGAGGTTTCATTAGAGGAGGTTTTGGAAAAAAATGATAAACTAAACAGTAATAGGTCATCAGGGCTAGATGGTATTCATCCAAGAGTTCTGAAGGAACTCAAATGAGAAATTGCAGAACTACCAACTACAGTCTGTAACCTCTCATTTAAATCAGTTTCTGTAGCAAATGACTGGAGGATAGCTAATGTGATACTAATTTTTTTTTAAGGGCTCCAGAGGTGATCCCAGCAATTACAGAAGGGCAAGCCTGACTTCAGTACTGGACAAACTGACTGAAACTATAGTAAAGAACAAAATTTTCAGACACATAGATTAACATAATTTGTTGAGGAAGAGTCAACAGGGTTTTTGTAAAGGGAAATCATGTCTCATCAATCTACTAGAATTCTTTGAGGGGCTCAACAAGTATGAGGACAAGGGAGATCCAGTGGATACACTTTACTTAGATTTTCAGAAAGCCTTCGACAAGGTCCCTCATCAAAGGCCTTAATCAAAGTAAGCTGTCATGAGATAGGAGGGAGGGTCCTCTTATGGATTGGTAGCTGTTACAAGATAGGAAACAAAGGGTAGGAATAAATGGTCAGTTTTCAAAACAGAGAAAGGTAAATTGTGGTGTCCCCCAGGGGTTTGTACTGGGACCAGTCCTATTCAACATATTCATAAATGTTCTGGAAAAGGGGGTAAACAGTGAGGTGGCAACATTTGCAGATGATACAAAACTACTTAAGATAGTTAAGTCCCAAGGAGACTGAGAAGAGCTACAATAGGATCTCACAAAACTGGGTGATTGGGCAACAAAATGGCAGATGAAATTCAGTGTTGATCAATGCAAAGTAATGCACATTGGAAAACACACTCCTGACTATACGTATAAAATGATGGGGTTTAAATTAACTCTTACCACTCAAGAAAGAGATCTTGGAGTCATTGTGGATAGTTCTCTGAAAAATCCACTCAATGTGCAGCAGCAGTCAAAATAGTGAACAGAATGTTGGGAATCATTGAGAAAGGGATAGATAATAAGATAGAAAATATCATTTTTCCTCTATATAAATCCATGGTACGCCCACATCTTGAATACTGTGTGCAGATGTGGTCTACCCATCTCAAAATATATATATTGAATTGGAAATGGTTCAGAAAAGGCCAACAAAAATTATTAGAGGTATGGAAAGGCTTCCATATGAGGAGAGATTAATAAGACTGGGATTTTTCATCTTGGAAAAGAGATGACTAAGGGAGGATACGATAGAGGTTTATAAAATCATGACTCATGAAGAGAAAGTAAATAAGGAAATGTTATTTATTCCTTCTCATAATACACAAACTAGGGGGCATCAAAATGAATTTAATTAGGCACACAGGTTTAAAAACAAACAAAAGAAGTTTTTTTCACACAATGCACAGTCCACCTGTGGAACTCTTGCCAGAGGAATTTGTGAAGGCAAAACTTATAACAGGGTTCAAAAAGAAGTAGATATAATTCATTGAGGATCAAATGGCTATAGCTAGCATGGGCCAGGGATGCAGCCTTCGTCTGCCAGAAGCTGGGAATGGATGAGCGGCGGATGGATCCACTTGATGATTACTGTATCTGTTCATTTCCCCATGGGGCACCTGCCATTGGCCACTGTCGGAAGACAGGATACTGGGCTAGATGGACCTTTGGTCTGACCCACTATGTCCATTCTTATGTTCACTCATTCACTGTATTGATTTAAATCTCATAGAGCAAAGATATAATAGTCACAGTTAAAATAATTAATTGAATTTGAAAAATTCTGCTGAATATCACTATACAAACCCATTGACTGCATTTGATTACTAAAGGCCCCAAACTCTGTCCTCATATAACTCAGACACAACTCCATTGAGGCTAATGGACCAGATCTTCAAAAGATATAAATAGGGTTTTAGTTGCACTGAAGCTAGTGGAGCTATGTTGATTAACAGCTCCTCAGGATTTTGCCAAATGGTTCTTGCATGTGAGTATCTGAGTGCAGAATTTGGCCTACATTTGTACCAGGAAACAATCTTCAAGGAAAACCCATCTTCAAAGAAAAAGCTAAAGGCAATTTTAAAGAAAAGAAAAAGTAAATATCATGCATTTAATTTTTATAAAGCTTACCATCTGCCAGTATGAATCTCTGATGAACTAGCTTATGCAGCTTTATAATAACTAAACAATTTTCAGTGACAGATGGCCCTAATGTCTGTATAATGTCTCATGTTTGCAAAAGCTTGTTGTTCTGTAAATCTGTGGCTTTCACTGAATTTTCTGTACGCAGAGGGAATTCCACCCAAATCTTTCTGGATGCTGGGAGACAATGAAAACTGCTGTATTTGCTACACAGAGATCCAATTTGCTGAGTTTTTTTTTCAAACGTCTTTATCTTCCAAATAGGCTAATATACTAGTGAAATACATTTAACTTACATGTCCCCAAAGATTGTGCAAGCTAGTCTATGAAGCTCCATATGCTGGAACAGAAAAGTGAAGACAAATAAGGAACTGTGAGAAGAGTGGGGATCAGATCCTTAAATGATCCTAAATTCTAAACTTTTCAAGAAGTCCTGATATAATAGGAAAACTATAGTTTGTCCAGCGGGGAAAATGACCAAAGCAATTAAAATGTGTTTCTAAGAAAACTCAAGTAATATAAATTGTAAGAAGCTCAAAGGCTATTTTGGGTGGCTAAACTTCATAAAGTGGGATCTCCTACTACGTAATCTTTTAAATAATTTTTTTCTACTAGAGGTGGGGAAAGAAGGACAATGATGATACTGTGAAACCCAAAAATGCATCTAAAATCAACTGCCAACTGACTAGGAGAACCGTGTGACTTCTTAATGTGCGATATGTGAAAATAGAGTACTAGGTTAGTCATGCCCATTTTGAGCAAAATGCCTGGATTTTGGAAAGCAAATATTTAGTTTTCTTTTCCACAGTACATAATTATATATAATGCATAATTGATGTGAGGACTAAACATAAAGATTATCCTACATTCTTGTCTCATTACTTCATTTTTATAGTGTGGAAATTTAGAAGTCGCCTATGGGTTTGGAGATTTTGCCTATTACATGTTTTAAATCAGAGTGTATTTTAAGGATGAAGTTATATGTCTTTCAATAAGCAGGTTAAAAACAGGAGTCATAATAGAGAGTCTTAATTAGAGAGTTGCAATACTGGGCCCTAATCCTACAGTGAGAACCATATAGACCCCAAGGTGCACATACTTCTCATGGCAAGATTGGGGTAGTAAAGGGAAACCTTTTATCTATAAAGATATCAGTTTGAAATTCAGTCATAATATGCATTATTTCTATTAAGATAGCACCTAAAAGCCCCAGTCTTGATTAGTGTCCCATTGTGCTAAGCATCATACAAAACCTAAGAAACAGTCTCTGACCTGCACGTTTATAGTCTAAATAGACACATCAGATAAAGAAAGGAAAGGAGGGGATGTTACTTGTCCATGGTTAAACAGTAGGTAAGTGGCAGAACTGGGAACAGGATCTAGATCTTATCCACTGACTTATACTGCCTGTTAGCGCTGAAATGTATGGCTATTCCCGCTACGTATTTAATGGGAAAATGTTGTTATAAGACTATTACAGCAGCCACAGGAGTGCTAGAACAATTTGTATAGCGAGGGTGCTGAGAGATATTGAACCCAGCTGTAAACCCTGTATAGTATGGAAACTACTTCAAGCCAGTGGGTGCAACTGCACTCTCAGCAATCCTAGTTCCAGCACCTACACTGTAAGGTAAACTATGAGATGTGCAAAAATGAGGCGCAACATTCTGGACAAAAAGTGTCTCCCCTGTGTTTCAGGGGCATTCATTATGTGAAACATTCCTTTCTCATTAAATTTTGGTTCAATTGACTGTTTTGGCTTTGTATTTATTTAATTACACAGAAGCCATTTTCCTCCAAATTTTCTTGTTGAGAAATGTCACTTAAAGTCAGAATGGAGTAATAGCCAGACCTGTCTTTTTCATTTTCGAGTGAGGAGTGAGGACAAGGGATAGAATGAGACAAAAGAAGATTATGAATATACACAAAGCTTTATATTTTTTGTGATGGAGATAGGAAGTAAGAGCAGAACAGGAAAGAAGAAGTACTAGGAAAGTTGCAGATATAACTAGTGATTCAAGATGGATAGTGCTGATCTTACCAAATGGGAAATAGTAGACACATATTGGTAGTGTTGAACAATATATGATGGACTATTATACAGATATTATATATTACATTATCAATGTATTTTTCACACCACATATGTTAATATGTGCTAAGCATACAATATCAATATGACATATTGTGTATATATATTTATAGCTTTATATGGCTGAATTGGCCTATGTCTGTCCATTTATGCTAAGTATCCCATAACATTTTCCAGAGCCGAAGTCAGTTTTGTTATTAGAAAATAAGAAACGTGCCAAAGGCAAAATACATTAATTTTCTGCCAAAAAATCAAAAGAAAGAACAAAAAAAAAAAAGAGAAGAATGTGCAAAGCACCTTATTTGTGTTTCTCTTCTGTTTAGGTCAAGTAAAAAATAGAGACAATTGTACCTTATTTTTATTATTGAGTCTGCAAAAAAATCCTATATAAATAAATTACAATGACTTGGACATGTTTATGTTCATATTTATTTGTTTTTCCTAAAGTTAATTAAGTATTTTAGGGAAAATGGTCAGAGCAGCCACCAGCAAGAGGTAGTGGCTGCACTTTGAGGCCACCAAAAAATGTTATGAGAACCCCTGATTTAGAGAGAGGAAGGCCTGCGTGACAGAATGTGCCAACGCTGGGAGATGTAGAGATCCCGGGTTCATCTCTACTGAGGATTTATTAGGCTTCTAGGGCTTGCTCCTGGCTCCTTCAAGACCATGGGAGTTTATTCATCAGCTTGAATGAGGTCATATCAAGACTTTATCTGCAATCTTATCTATAAGGTTTTAAACATTTTGAAGGAAACAGTAAAAAAAACAGTGGTAAATTATGCTAATACAATGAAAGCTAACCAAGCTAATTAATGCCTTGAATTCTTACTAGTATACGTTGTACTAAATGAATCATATTATGGAGTCACTATTTGTCTTCTGGGTATGGAGAAGAAAATGTTTTTAAGTTACACTGTACAGGGTAATTAAACAAACCTTGGTTACAATACCTACATAAGATAGGAAGAAATAGCATTCCTTTAGGAATTACAGATTTAAGACTCAACTACAGAATCAAATGCACTGAGCACAGCGATTCTAAATATTCTTCTATTGTTCTACACTGACTGAGCTGGATTTATGTTTGCTTTACCCACCTGAAAGTTGAAGTGGTTACCAACACTGAAGAAGCAATGAATAGGGACATTTGGGGTAGAAAGTCAGGAGCATGCCTTTTAACATCATTTAAATGCACTAGACTCAGAGCTCGTCATAGGAACAATGTTAAAATGACAACTATATTGGTAAAAATAAAGATTGTCCAACTCAAATAGTGATATTTAGCATGCATGCCTATGTGCCACTACACATACCATGTAATATGCTTGTATGGTATAGTTAAGACATACTCCAATAGGTAAATTCTAACTTCTAGTCCATCCCCCTGGATTGCTGTTCCTTCTAATCACCTATTTTGACATCACAGTCACAGTGGCAAAATGGTATTTTCATACTGGAGTATTTTTAAATCAAGGGCAGTCAGATTAATTACATTCACTTGGATATCTTAATTTTTTAAAATTTCACTTATTTGCATATTATCAGACAAAAAGAAAAAAACACCTAAAGTTTCAGAAAGATCATATTAAAAATTTATTAGTTATTAAGGAAGGGCTGTTTTGTAATGCATCCAATTCTCCTTTTAATCTGACTATTAGCTCTGCATGTTTTATTCATAAATTCAAAATAAAAAAGGAAATGTACTGAAGAAAATGTGTTTTCTCCTGAAGTGTAGCTATAAGATAAGTCATGATTATTATTTTTAAAGTGGGACAAAGAACAAAAGCATCTCTTTGGAACTCTTCTTGCCAGAATAGATATATTTTTAAAGTTTGTGTTAACTTCCCTCAGAATCCATGCATGTAGTGCTGTGGTAGTTGTGCTGATCCCAGGATATGAGAAAGGCAAGCTGGTTGAGGTATCTTTTATCGGACCAACGTCTGCTGGTGAGAGAGACAAGCTTCCAGGCTACACAGAGCTCTTCTTCAGGTCTGCCTGGTAAAGGTCACACAGTCGATCAGAAGCAGAGTTGAAACTAGACTCCCTAAATCCTGGCTTCCAGAGGTGTTCTGTATCCAACATTCTCAATGTCACACTGAGCATATGCAGAGGGAGGACAAAAGAATGGAGAGAAACTGTTCAATGGTACGAACTGACTTTGTAAGTGATGGTCTATGCTGAAGCAATCAAAATATTATGGAATTTTTTATCAGATTCAGCCTTCACTTTCCATACACAAAGGTGCAGCACTACTGAAATCTTTGGGGAGCATGTGGTATACAGGAAGAGAGAGCAGAAATTAATTAATAATATTCAGAAGTCAGTATTTTCCCTTTTATGAGTATCTTTTTACCTGGAAATGTTCAGAAGTTATACTTAAAAGGTACATAACTAACTTCCAGAAATCTCAATGTTTCTTATAGCACCATCAAACATTCAAACAAGAGTTTAAAAGTTAATAAATATAATTAATACACATTTGGCAGTAAATTCTGCATTCTGGTTCATTTTTTACTGTTTTACTATTTCATACTGTTATTTCCAACCCACTTCACCAACAAAATGCATAATCTTTTGAACAACTACATAAAATACTTCTCCCACCAACTGAATTTCAAGTGAGATTTTAAAAAGCAAACTCACTTGACAGCTATGAAAACTGCAGTCACGGTAAGTCTGCATGATTCAAGGCCCACACTTTAGCATAAAGTTCCAACAAAAGGCAATAACAATGAGAGATATATTTCTGAACTAAATTTTCCAAATGAGTGATACATAAAATACAGGGAAGTTACTTGAATTTGCTACATTTTGTAGAACAAGGAATGGATCAATGCCACTGTATTTGTAAAGAGGAAGTATAGGGATTTCCCTGGTGCTGTCTTCTGTTAACTGAGCATTTTCAGTAGGAAATGTTAAAAATAAAATTAACAAAACAAAACAAAAAGTATCTCAGAAACATATACATTTGTCTATTAAACTTTTGTATTTTCTATTTTTTTTTTACTTCTGAATTTGATTTTCCATTCAGTTTGTGAATTGCTTCTTCACCTCTTCAGGAGTGTGAGCTAGTAATGTCCTGGTTGGGAAAAGGAAAACTCTCAGGGATCCCAGTAGTTTCATTTTAAAAACCTACCATTAGGCTGGTGGAAAGTAGAAATGATTCCCCTTTCTTTGATGGAGTCATTCTCTCTCTGGACAGAGCTAAATCATCCCAGCCAAAGATGATTTATCCCTCTTATCAAAATACTTCTCAGCGTAAGATATTTCTAAAGAGCATTTCTTAACTGTTTCTATCAGACTGCACAAAAATGTCAGGTACTTGAAAAAAATATTTTCCTAGGGAGGATACCCCCATCAGGTCTTCATCCCCACTTCAAGTTACACAATTTGAGCAATCTGTTATGATATCAGTATATTCCTGATATTTGTCAGGTACAGAATATGAATTTTTCCAGCAAAGTGCTATTCGTATAAAAGTTTGTCTGTCAAATGCTTTATCCCTTGGTTATGGTTATGAGAAAGCATTTTTCTTTAAAGCAAGGAAAACAAATATGTAGACCCCGAACACTTCATTCCTTCCTTCTGCAAGAGCATGCACTCTATGACAATGGGTTTATCACAGCCAAAATGGGGGGGGGAAGGAATTCTATGAGCGCTGTAGTTAAATTATTAGTGACACATTTCTGTGGTAAACTCTGTTATTGAAGTCTAGGAATTTTGAAGGGAGAGTTTAATTAACTTGAAAGCTTCAAAAGAAATTTGTTGTTGAACATTGAAAACACATCATAACTACAAGATATGCCATCACTTTAAAAAGCTATTTTCAAAATGAATTAAAATATTCTGTTTATCAAAACATTTTCTTCTATGGTTTTTCATCTCTAAAAGTGATATTAAAGATTTTCTAGCAAAGACATCTCCATTTTGTGATTAGCTCCTTCAACACTATATTCTATTATTGTAATTATTGATCACTCTATCAAGGTACTAGCTAAAAGGATCAGTCAAAAACAAACAAACAAACAAAACACAAGTATCTTAAAGGGGAGGACAAACACTGCTCCTACCTCAGCCCGCAAGGATCGTCTGGAAAGATGACTTCTCTAGGTCCATTCCAGTCCCACATTTCTATGATTCTATTGTTAGGATCAACATCCTTCATAACTAAATACCTCAGAGAAAAAAGAAGCCAGACCTAAAAAGTAATTTCCACTGTTTTAGCAAATCTATATCATTTGCATGATAGAAACGTGCAAGATTGTGTGTGTGATCCCCTTTGCAGTAGTGGTGGTTCAGAAAATCCCTGTGTCTTGAATGGGATCTGGTTGAATTCTAAAAATAATTCAGCGAAGAATCATAGATATTCTTAAGGTGCTGTTAGAATCATAGAATCATAGAATATCAGGGTTGGAAGAACCTTAGGAGGTCATCTAGTCCAACCCCCTGCTCAAAGCAGGCCCAATACCCAGACAGATTTTTGCCCCAGGTCCCTAAATGGCCCCCTCAAGGATTGAGCTCACAATCTTTTCCTCAACAGTTGTGCTCTCTAGGTGAAACTTGGGCCTCTTTGAAGTCAATGGCAAAGTTCCCATTGACTCTAACAGGGAACTGGAGCCAGGATTCTTCCCCCGGTGTGTATTCAAAGTGGTTTCTTCTAACTTTAGTGACAGAAAACAATTTTTTACTATTGTTAAATTTACAATTGGGGGCAGTGAGCTGGATTCCTTCCTTTTACAGCATTATCAGACCTACACATTTGCACTTGTTCAATTCAATTAATGACTTATAGAACATTCATTACCAATGATCCAGAAAGAAACAACTCATTTTGACCCTCAGTTCCTAGGATTAATTTTTAAAGATAGCAGTTAGAATTACCATATACCATCCCCACCCTCAGGTCCCCAACCCAACTTTTTAGTTATAGCCACCGTCTGTGAGAATTCATTTCTACATAAATAGATTTTAACATAAGGACCAAAGATCCTGTTCAGATATATTTTTGCAAAATGTATTTAGACATGAAGGTGAAATTTATCATAATCCCCTTTCAATTGTCACATGAAAAACTATGCCTTATCAAGTTAAAAAGAAGGATGATAAAAGTACTGGTGTTATAAGAATGTTTACATGGATTTCCAGTGCAGGCCATTAAGCAATATTTGCAGCTCAGATAAAATGCAGCTATTAACAGTTGTGCATCCATTAAACGGCTCATAAAAGCCAACATGGAGGGTTGTGCAAGTATTAGATCACTTCCTTGATCAAGTGAAAGGGTTGTAGTTATCATCTGATAGGATGGAATTTACAGCTATTTAATCATGTCACCTGATTCATATAACAAGATCAACCAAACTATCAACAGTCACTATAAGAGGTACAAGGTGAGTGAGGAAATTGCTTTTATTTGACCAAGTTCTGTTTGTGAAAGAGACAAGCTTTTAATCTCCACAGAGCTCTTCTTCAGACCTATGGAGTTCAAAAGCTAGTCTCTCTCTCATCAACAAAAGTTGGTCCAATATTACTTCACTCACCTTGTCTCTCTCATATCCTGGGACCAATGCGATTACAACACTGCAAACAGAATTTCTACAAAAGAAGAAATGGAGCAGAGATTCAAAATGTGGGAGATTCCTGGGCAACAGTGGAATCACAGCAAAAAGCAGCAGCATCTGCAGTAAATATGAGCAGTGAAGACATCATGTAAGTCATTTCCATTTTCAGTGCAGGGCAAGGCTATGGCATGAGATAAGCACTGTGGGTAAATGTTCACTTTTTGATAACAAATACTATAAATCTGAACACTGAGGTCCAGATTTTCAAACCCAGACATACAAAGTATACATACACTTTTGTCTCTTACGTGCAATGTTTGGTGGGTGTGATCAAGTCAAGATTTGTATGAGGATACTAGCTTATGAGATCAGAGCTTTATTTTAGAGACTAAGTATGGCAGTTCAATACTTCTACTGATTTCTACTGAGTGGCAGAACCAAAGTGATGAGATTACTCCAAACTCTGTTCTCTCAAGTACCAAAGTAATGCATTTTCTCTGTACCACCTTTGGCTGATGCATTTTCTTAGTCTTCAGGGTGCTCAAATGTATTTAGGAAATCAGTGAATGATTTCCCCATTAGAAATCATATTCTATATAGCTGTCTAAAGTTTGCTGAAGAGATTTCAAACTACAACCATTAGACTATAGAGTATTTTTTAGGGATTAATATGTGTAATAATATGATTAACAGTATCTTAGCAATCAAAGCCTACTAAAACATTAATTTGAATATCAAATTTCGAAAGCAATAACTATCTTTCTGCCTCAGGGAACCTCTGCTTTGAACAAAGCAGCCAGCCTGCTTCCTTAGTTTACTCACATGATCCCTAACACTTAAATTAGGTACCTTTCTGAGAGAAAAATCTGAGTTGCTATATACCCTTTCCTCAAAGCTTTGAATACAACATCAACCAGATGCTGAATTTTGTTTTCACAAATCTAACATTTGCATAATCAATGTCATTCTCTCTCTGTTAGTTGGGAAACATAGAGCTTTTGTTATCCTATCACTCTCTGGCTCTATACAAAGGTTTTATAGTGAAATATGTCTTGTGAAAGCCTGCAAAAAGTTTCACCATGGACAATGGCAGTGAAAAATGTTTTCTCCCTGCCCCATAATATGTTTAATCATATTCTGGAGCTAAGGGTGAATTTCATTTTCCACATCCATTACATTACTGGTTTAAGGTGAGATTGTTATGCAAATTAGTGTCAACCACAATGATGATGATGTTTTATGAGTCATGGACACTCGTTAACTAGAAAAAGGCCTGAGAACACTCATTCATTCCATGTGTGATGCAAAAGAGATGCTGCATCGTAACAAGTTGGTCAGAAATTAGATTAGCATAATTAGAACTGGTCAGGAATTTTCTGATGAAATACTAAGTCATTGGAACTGACCTTTCTGCTGTAAAGTGTCAGTTGAGAGGAATTTGAATTAAAAAACCTTTGGAAAAAAAGGTTCAAAATTGTCAAAACATTTCTTTTTGACAATTTTGAAATGAAAATTTGCTGTTTTCTGTTTTGAACTGACTTTTCATTTAAAAATGTAAGCAAATTAGAGTAAAAAGAGTTTGAAATCAAAACAAAATATTCACAAATATCAAATTGAAGGGTTTTCATTGATCTAAACTGATTTTTTTTTCAGATTTTTAGTTCATGAACATTTTTGAGATTTTGACTTTTCATCCTGATTTGGGATTGGAAAATGTCTCAATATCTCAACAATTTTCACAAGATGGGAAAACTGTTTCCAGCACAATTCTAATAATGACCACTGGTAATTTCCAACCAGGTCCATTTTATCATTACGACATACTTATATAAAGCTGCACAGCCCATTACCACTCCCCTGATTCTTCCAGTCTCCTTCACCTTTCTTTGAAAAAGTCCTTCTCTATTCAAAATGAGCCTCCCAGTTATATTAGGAAACTAATTAAACAGATTGAGCTAAAGAGAAGTGATTTGGTCAGAGCAACAAATATCCAGGTTTTTGTTTTGTTTGTGTAAGGTTTGGACAGAGTTTAAATTAAAACAATGTTTCCCTCTGAAATTCCTCAGAGGCTTCTCACATGTTGACTCTCCTAAACAATTTTGCCTGACCAGCATATTTTTCCACCTCATGGCTCACTCCTTACTCCAAATCGTTGATGTAAATATATTAAACACCAGTCTCAGTATGGGACCTTGTGGGACTCCACTGATAACTTTAATCCATGCTTAAAATTACAAGAAGTAAATTAAAATTATCATAAACATTGACCATCTGTCTAGTCCTGCTCTGTGTTTAGTGTTCTCTAGCTAGGTTCTGATCCATGATAGTTAATGACCTCTGTCCCCATGACTACTTAGGCCTGGTCTACACTACGGGTTTATACCGAATTTAGCAGCATTAAACCAGATGAAAAACCTTCGCACCTCGTCCACTAGATGAGCCCTTTCCTCTATGATATGAAAGGCTCATTGAATTATCGAGTATCTGTACTTCTTTCCCCGATCGCGCGGGGGCAGTTTTAGCGCGTCCAAATCCACGGGTTGCCATTTTCGGCAGAATAGGGCTTAGTGTCGCACAATTGAGCGGTATTGGACCTGGAGCCTATCCAAGTGCACACCTCGTGAACTGCTCTGGTCAGCAAGCTCTGGAGTCAGAGCACTGAGGCCACGTAGCAAGAAAGAACCTACAAACTTTTTGAATTTCAATTTCCCTTGCTGTTTCCAGCGTCAGACAAGAGAGGCACCTCGATTCGCACATGGGACTGTGACGGAGAGATACTGGATCTTATGGATGCTTTTGGGGCATGAAAATCTGTTCTATTCAGAACTCGTTCCAGGAGATCGATAATGCCAACAGCATTTGAAAAAATCTCCGAGCAAGTAGCGCCACACAAGGGATTCAACACAGCTGCAGCGATGAACAAGCGTAAGAACCGGGAAAAGCCAAAGAATCAGAATGGATGCTCATTGGAGCCGGAGGGGAGAAAGGACTTGAGGACTCAGTTATCCCAAGTCCCATCAGTCTCTCGATAAAGCATTTGCATCTTGGGGGGGGGACGGAGGCTCTCCCATGCCTTGAAGGGTCAAAAAAACATGATCCATGGGTTGGTTCAGGGTATATTCTGTCATTTTACCCCCTGCTCCTGTGAAAGAAAAGGTAATAAAAAGAAATCATTTCTCGGCCTGTTTTTCAAATGTCATCCGTTATGTCTATTGCATGTTGCGCTGTAGACTTGTCGCTGCTCAGCAGACTGTAAACAGCGACAATTCCCCTCCCTCCCTTTCCTGATGGCAGACGGGTACAAGATCGTGGAAAACGCTCATTAATCCCATTCTGTTGGAAGTGCTCCTGGCTGGCGCTAGTGCAGCGTGTCCTGCCGCGGGGCGCTGTGGCAACAATGGGGAAGTGACTCTTGATCATTCCGGCAGGAGCGTGAGGAAAGGATTGAAACCACCTCTATCATAGCAACTGGGCGGGATCTACCCATCAGCGCCAACCGACCTTTGCATGTCTAATTGAAGATTCTGTGTCTGCCTGGACTATCATAAGCAGCGGGCGGGAGGTCTGGCTCTCCCCTCATTTTAACGTCAGTCAAAGATGGTCAGTGTTGTCTTATCCTGATTCTTATTTACTTCATGCACAGTAAATGGGGGGACACTGCCGTGGTAGACCCAGGAGGTGCGGTGGAAGGAGGAAGCAATGGGTGATTGCTCCTAGAATGGCATCATCATTTCTGCGGGATTCTGAGGCTCTGACCGGAGTGGCTGTCTCTCTGGTTCTCTAGTAGATTGCCCCATATTCTAGGCAGATGACCTCTATTTTTAGAAAACATAAAGAGTGAATGACCTGGGGAGGTCATTCCCTGATTTTTGTCATGGCCCCCTGACCTACCTCAGCGAGGCCTCCGGGCACCCATGACGCAAGACAGTACAAAAGGATGATAACGTATCATCATCGCCATTTTCGAATTTCCAAAATGGGTGCCAAATGAGCAATGAACATCACCAATTTCCAGTTGCAGATGGCATGAGCGGCTTTAGCTCCCTGGGTAACATCTCATTTAAACCTTGCAAACTTGCAATGAATGCTTCTCGTGTAGCATGTGCCAGTACTGCGTATCGTCAGCAGCATGCAGATACATCGTCGACTGGGGACTATGTCACTAGAGGCTAAAGCGGGTTGTTGCGTTGCCCTCTATGTCGCCTCATGATCTACCAGGGCAATCCAAGAGAAAAAGGATGACATACCTAACTGATTGTCTGCCTTGCTTTCAACAGAGGAAGATTGAGTGGCACGACATTTACCAGAATCGAACCGCCGCCAACACTTTTTTGCCATTGAGGATCTCACCAGAATTTCAATGGGGGGGACTGTGGGAACTTATGGGATAGACTCGGGATAGCTCCACATGTGCACACTCCGGAAATCGACACTAGCCTCAGTACATGGACGCACACCGCAGAAATAATGTGCTTAGTGTGACCACGTGCACTCGACTTTATACAGTCTGTTTTAAAAAACCAGTTTATGTAAAATCGGAATAATCTCGTAGTGTAGGTATACCCCTAGTTTCTTTAATAGCCATCTTTGGTTATGGCTACATGGCAAGCAAAAACCTGAGGCAGTGAGTCTCAGACGCCAGGTCTAAAGCCTCAGGATCTCACTAAGGCACTAAAGATAACTGTTCAGATGTTCAAGCTTGGGGTGGAGCTCAGGGTCTGTAGCCCAACCCTCATCATGTTTCTGATCCCAAGCTCCAGCTCAAGTCTAAACATCCTCAGAGAAAGGGGATTGACAAGAAAACAAACAGAAAATATAATTATGCCACTATATAAATCAATGGTACACCCACAGCTTGAATGCTGAATGCAGTTCTGATCATCCCATCTCAAAAAAAGATACATTAGAAATGGAAAAGATACAGAGAAGGGTAACAAAAATGATTAAGGATGTGAAACAGCTTCAGTATGAGGAGTGATTAAAAAAATCAGGACTTTTCAACTTGGAAAAGAGACAACTAATGATAGAGGTCTATAAAATCATAAATGATGTGGAAATAGTGCATAAGGAAGTGTTATTTACCCCTTCACATAACACAAGAACCAGAGGTCACTCGATGAAATTAATAAGCAACAGGTTTAAAACAAACATAAAGAAGTACTTCTTCACATAGTGCACAGTCAACATGTGGAAATCATTGCCATGGGATGTTGTAAAGGCCAAAATTATAACTGGGTTCAAAAAAGAATTAGACAGGTTCATGGAGGACAAGTCCATCAATGGCTCTTAGCCAAGATGGTCAGGGATACGATCCCATGCTCTGGGTGTCTCTAAACTTCCAACTGCCAGAAGCTAGGCTGGATGAAATTGCCCTGTCCTGTTCCCTCTCTGAAGCACCTGGCACTGGCTACCATCAGAGAGAGGGTACCAGTTAGAGGGAGCAATGATCTGTCCCAGTATGACCGTTCTTATATTCTTAATTATGTTTAAAAGATGAATTGTTTTGCTTTGGGCAAGATATAACATCTGTATCAACAACTAAACACCTGTTTAGTTATCTTTGTATATGACAGTGAGAGTGGCTCAATGTCTTTTACATTTTCATTTCCAGACCTGTTGAGACCTGGAGCTAATGAGTAAGGAGAGGCATTGCAAAAGTATATACTACTCCTAGGCTCCTTAGGAAGGTTTGTGTATTTCAATCTGCTTTCCATTTTCTTTTGTGTTGACCTGACAGTTGTATTTCAACCCTATATCTCTCTATATGGCGTAATGAAATATTTATTAATTTAAGGCTTTGCTCTCTTGGATAAACTCATGGAAGACACTTTTCTATTTATTTTATTTTGTGAGAGTCTCAGGTGAGCAGCAAGAATCTATAGTGTGCCCATCATGGTGGCATCTGGGGTAACTTTACATGACTGAGTGTCAGACACTCCCACCCCTTATGCCAATAGAGTGGTAGTTGACTCACCAGTAGACACAATGGCAAATGGAGACATTAGTGGTCAGAGCATTTTCCCCGGCTGCCTGCAGTTTTTAATTATTCTACAGTAGCTTAATAACAATACAATGCAAGACACTGAGTTTGAAACTGAACACAACACTGAGCAGTCATGTTTGCCTCATTTTACAATTGGTCAATAGAGTGAGAAACCAGTTTCCCCACCTGTAAAGATGGCACCTCCTCATTGAAAATAATGTGCTTGCTTTCTTCTTTCTTTATCAATAACCACCCATGGGCAAATTTCAGCCATCTATAATAGAAAAAAATAATAAATTAAAATAATTTATTTCTTACTTTTCCCCATTAATTAATAAAATGTAGATAATGACAGGAAATATGTAAAATTAGAAGAAGAAGAAGAAAAAAATGAAGTGATTTTTTTTCAGTAAAATCTCTTTTTAAAATTGTGAACTTTCCTTACACTCAAAGGGGGGGAGGGGAAACAGTTGCACAAGTTGGAAAGGATAATAGAATCCTAAAATTATCACTGTTAAATATATCTTGTGTTAAAATCACATCATTGTTGTAAGCACCATTGGCATTTCTCAAGTTACAGATTTGAGGCCTGGTCCTTCAAATTCCTGGCCCTTCTGTACAAACCCTGATTGAATACACTACTTGTTTTGTTTTTGTCAGAAGCTTATATATTGAAATACACAATGATTCCTTGCAAATATCAACGGCTGTCCGAATTCATCAACACAGAAGGGGACCATATCTATGGGCGTTGTCAGAAAGCAGCCAATATGTAAACCACATTGGCAGAATGAAGGTCTTTCTCCACCTCTAGTAGCTGGCTTGCAGAAGAAGTTGGCAGCCTACTACAGCTACCAGCTACATGAGTGTTCCTTTGGCTTTAATGGTAGATAATCATTATTGTAGTGCTGAAAATACCAGGTGCAAACCCCACTGATGGTCCCAGGGGATTGTCACTGCATTTGCACTTAGGTGACTGTAAAGACTGCAGTTAAGGCTGGTTGCAGTGCAGAGGGCACAAGGGAGGAAAGT
The DNA here is from genome assembly GCF_003597395.2 of Chelonoidis abingdonii. NCBI lineage: Eukaryota > Metazoa > Chordata > Testudines > Testudinidae > Chelonoidis > Chelonoidis abingdonii. Next base: position 200,166,360 of record NC_133770.1, read on the forward strand.
TTCCTTTTCCACTCCTTGCCGTCCCTCCCTCCCAGTGCACTACAAAAGGGATATCCAATAAACCCCTATGCCAAAGAAATTAACATAGCTGAAAGTACCAACAGTTCTTTGGATTAAGCATAGAGGAAACCCGTCATGTGAAATCTAACTTTGTTTTATTGCCATGTGTCTTTAGCACAATCTATTTTCTTACCAACCACTAATAAGTTTGAGAGCCTTCATGTAACAGACCCAAAGAAGAAATTTGTGTGTTTATGCTTACCACAGTTCTTGCAATGGTTCTATCCCTTTGGAGGTCTGAAAAAAAAAAAAGATTTTTTCTTTGGGAGGTGTCAGTTCAGATCCCAGTGGGCAGGAATGCACCTTGCAAAAACCATATCTGCAACTGACTATAATCGCTGCCCTTGTTGGCTGTCTCAGCAAATAGGGCAAGGACTGAATGGAAATGAAACTTTTGCCTTCTTCATGTCTTAGAAGTGGTTGTTCCTGGTCAGGGATGGGGTATATTGAATGATTATTGCCTGTGCTGTACTGTAATTGTTCTGTAGATAAACTGAGAATTTCAATCTTCAGGGCCATCAGTCCAGAAACTTCTATGAGCTCTAAATACAAAAGAGAAGAACAGAAAAGAAAGAGAGAATTATTAATTGACTGTACTGCTAGAAGCAGTAAACCCATCATGGTTGTACATTTCTGTCTTGACTCACTTGCTCTTAGCTGTAGATGATACATTTTTACAGCAGTAAAATACATTCAATGAAATATTGTAAACTGTTGCAGTCTTGGCTTTGCATCGTTGGCTGCTTTATAATTATTTCCCCACAGTGTCTGCCACCGAAGCTCAGTAAGTATGTGTCTTGTTAGAGCAATATGTCTTCTATGACATGCAAAATTGCTGGAGAAAAACACAAATAAATACAAATGCTAAAATAGTATGTGCATCTTACATGAAAGGGAGCATTATCTTCTCTTCTGATGTCTGTTATAATTATTGTGGTGCACATCTCTATCATTTAGGTTTTTTTAATATGGTTCCTTTTTATGTTTATAAAAGATTAAATGGGAAAAGGGAAGACATTACTCAAAGTACACTGTCCAGTATAGAATGACATAATGAAAAAAAATCAAAACTAGAACTAATTTCGGGGTTTGAGGGAGTTTTTTGTTTGTTTGTTTGTTTGGTTTGGTTTTGTTTTATTTTTTTGCTTGTTATAAGAATTCAGTTCACAATATAGAACTGTTTAGTATCTGTTTTATCAAGTAGCAAATTATGCTTAGATATTTTCATATCTCAGTATTATAGAATAAAATACTATGAGAAATGTCATGGATATGGGATCTATCTTCAGATCTTCTGCAAATGTCCCAAACTGAAAGACTTTGTGTTTGATGTTTCGATGGGAGTTATTTCAATGGTATATAACCACGACGTATATTATTAGTGTTATGGGAATGCGCATATTTACCATGGATACTTGTAACTGACACCAATAATTAATTCTCATGACTCAATTCCAGAAAAAGCACTTATACATGAGCTTAACTTAAAGCACAAGAGAAGTCCCACTGATACCATTGGAGCTACTCATGCCTGATAGTGCAAGACCAACCCACTACAGAAATCAGATTGGCAAGAATGTAATTACTAACTGAAATTGAAAGACTTCCTGTTTTATATTAACAAATGAATATTTGAGGAGAAATGGAGCATGTACAATTAACTGTTTAACACCAAATCATTGCTAAAACTTTTTAAACAAGTCTGTATATTTACTGTAACCAATAACCTGTGCTGCTCAATCCTTTGGCATCCTCAGATCCTGCTTGGAGGACATGAGAGCAGACCCATGTATTTATGCAGACCCATGATGAAATTAATGGAGCTCCCTCCTTGTTCCCCAGGAAGACTTTTGATGGCCTTATTTTCTCTGGCTGACACTCTTACTCCTCATGTAAGAAAATATTTCTATTGTCAGCAATTCTGTTGATCTTTAATAATAATGTATAAAAGCCCTACTTTTCAATACTGTCCAGTAGTCTTTTGTTCCTCAGTTTTTTGCTGTTCAGCTTGAAACATCATCGTTCTGCTGCTTTTTTTTCCAAAACAGATGATATCTTTTAAAGCGTTAAATACTGCTTCTGTATCAAACAGATTTCAACTGTCATATTGTAGAAATACTTTACATATCATAGTTTAATTTTTCCTCTGATGAAAGTGACAAAACTTCTGGCTTCTTAAATATCTGTTTCCCTCTCTCTGTTTTTTCTTCCTTTGTTTGTTTGTTTTATAATAGAAGAACACAGAGACAGTCCATGAAATTAAAAGGTGGCAACTTCACTGATAAAAGTACCTATTGAATAATTAGAACATGGAACTCATTGCCACATGATGTGGTTGACACCAGGAACTTAGAAAAATTCAAAGAGGGATTCGACATATTATATGGATAACAAGGTTATCCAGAGCTAGAATAGTTAAATCAAAAAAGAAAGGTATCAGAAGGATTATAAAAAAATCTCTCATATTTTAAGGTTTAAAATAATCTCTAAGTAGTATGAGACCATCCTGAAGGGCAGATTATCCCACATGTGCCTACTGTAGTGTTTCTTGATCTGAAGCATCTGGTGTTGGCCACTGTCTGAGACAGGATATGGGGCTAGATAGATAAATGTGGCAATTCCTATGTTCAAACTTTTATTTTTTCCCTTGTCTTTTTTATTAACCTAATATTTTTGTGGGGGGAGGGAAGGGACAAAATAGCATTTATCTGTGCTGTGGGAATACTGTCTTCATGACAATTTGGGGTTTGGGTTCCCATTGCTTTTGGATATCTGCCCAACCCTTTTATGGGCGAAGAATTGTGAGAAAATGGGGTTTTCCCTCCATTCGAGGTTTTTTTATTTTATTACCATTCTGAAAGTGCGTATGAATCTCTTCAGAACAGAGAGTTTTATTTCAGTTATTCAGTTTAGGAATCATTCAGTTATTCACAAGATAGTTGAACTACATTTTTGTTTGCTTGTTACTAAAAGCTGACCATGAGTGGTTTGTTTCTGGAGGCAGATTAATGGGACATTTTATCTAGGTACAGTCTGATTTGTTTTGTGTTGTGCATGTCGTATTTCATTTTTAGCATGGCAGAGATGTTTGTTTGTGAATGGGCCGCTTCAGTACCCACACTTAAAAGGGATCTGTTCTAAAATATCTAACTGGTTTGTTTTGTTTTTTTGGTCTTTGGTCTCCTTAATACACTGGCCTCATTTCTAACTTTTAGCACTGCTGCTGATCATGCGAGATGTCTAGAGCTGAAATAAAGTAGCACCAAGTTGAAAACTACAGACACTATTAGCATGGGTATTTCAGACCTAGGACAACATTATGTAGCTATTAAATACAGGAGCAGGTTTTCATATTTCCTCTTTGTCTATATAGCAGAACTCATGATATGAAAAAAAGGCAGCATGATAATTTAAACTAAAGGATGGTGCAATACTCTGAGCAACATATACCTTCACTGAGACATAGTGCATCTGCTCAGAGTGATTACAGATAAAATGAAATAACACTGAAAGAATACATATATGTAACATTGTCTACTTGAGGGTGTCACTTGTTAACATCATTGACTGCAGCAAGTTGATTGAAGCACTTTTATTAGATCTCTAGGGAAAGGGTGGAAAAAAATGACATATGTCAAGGCTACCACAATCCATAAAGCACCAGAGTCAATATTTACGGGAACCAGAAAAAAAGCTCAGGAAAAAATAGAAAACTGATGAATGTTCTTTCTCTATTGTTGCTGTCCTCAATAGAATTTAACTCTTTTACTTGCTTCTGGGCTAAGTTCTCTGCTAATGTAAATGTGTGAAATGCTACTGAAGTCATTGCAGCTCCCCCAGTTTCCACAAGCAGAAGGTTTAGCCCATTGTTTTCAGCCCCCTCCACTGCTGAGCTTCTGAAAAGAGCATAACACCAGAGATTGGAGAGCAATGGTTTCCCTGAATTCTCATCACTGGCCCAAGCAGTGGGAGATCTCAGTGTAGCTGGGGATCCAGAGTGCCACGGTAAGGAGGTAGAAGAGTAATTGCTTTGCTTGGCACACTTCCCTTAGATTGGGGCAGATTTTCAAGTGGAAATCCAAATGGTAATTGAACTAGCAGTAACTCCCTCTCAGCAGTTGCAACTCGCCTTCCTTCTCTCAAAATGTGGTTTTAGAGCATTTGCCATTGTGGGCTCCTGGGGGACTTCTACTGCATTGGGAGAGGAAGGGGGGAAATCAGGGAACCTATGCAGAAGCTATGGGCCTACGCATAGATGCTCTTGTCCCATTTAGGAGATTGAATTCTCAGGCCACCGGTTGGATGAGGAATCTGACCTCTTGTTTTTTATCTAGTGGGAAGTGGAGAGGCAGGTTGAAAATCTTCCCTCCAGTGGAAATATATGGAAAACCTCACACACAGAAACTCAAATTTTCCTAGCACTTCCTTCCCACGTGGCATGTGGTTCTCTGTTCTTACCCCCTTTGCTGCTGCTGAGCACATGGCAGATACATCCATTTCCACTGGCTGTTTTGGATACATCAATGGAGAACAGCAGCACAGACACCAAAGTAGGTGGTCAGCTTTAAATGATTATATTCTGAACTGACACTTAAGATGAGTAAGTGTTACAAGTTTCATTTCAACTAACATGTTTCATTCACATTTCTCCACAAACCTTCTTGTCAGATTCCCTTCCTCCTGAACAGTGCTTTCTAAAAGAAGACATCTGTTATATTGGTCTTCATTGAACATTTTCTGTTCAGGTTAAGGGATAGGCTACAAAAATCCTTCCTCCAAACTTTTTCCAATGCAATATACTAGACCTGAATTGAACCCTTTGAAAAGTTTTGGTTACAGAGTCTTATTTTTCATCTTTGTGGACCTTTGCACTTCTTGAGCCCAGCAGAAGTGGATATCATTTTGATATCCATTTGAAATCAGAATCTGGTCTTGTGAACTGAGTTGCATGAAAATAAATCTGGTGTCAATGAGGTCAGAATCAGGTAATTAGAATTCCTAGGTCAGTCCAGACTTAACATGTTTAATTGAAGGGATCAGATATTATAGTCAGGGGAAACAGATATAAATGGTGAAATTGGAGCACACGTCCTGGAAAAAAGGCTTTTTATACTTATTTTAAATGTGATGAATGCTAATTAAGCATGAAGTATCCTTAATCCCTCCAGGGAGAAAGAAATATGTTTTCAACAGAAGAACAGACACAAATTGGCATGATATAGTCCAGTGCTCACAGAACACCCTGTTAATCAGCATATTCTTTTTTATGGTTTGTTTATCTGGTGGTGAACCACAGCATAGTCTTACCAGCAGTAAGTACAATACATAGGGCCTGGTCCTCAGCTGGTGTAAATCAGTATAGCTCAATTGAAATCAATGTCTTACTTACTTCAGTGAAGCTATTCCAGTTTACATTTGAAAGGAAGTGACCTGATATTGCTACTGCTATATTTAATGTCATTTGACTATTGTTCATGTTCTCCACTTTACTTAGAACGACCACATTTTCAAAAATCAAAACCCAGGATTCTTTTCTGATAACAATTTAGTGTTGGAAAATAAACATAGAAAAGACAAAAGTACACTTTAAAAATGTGTAGTGGTGTCTTTTCTGCTAGCTTCGAACTCAACAATGACATTTGCATATTTTCTAAGACAGAGGGTTTTTTCTGGTAACAATGTTTTCAGTGAATGTATCGTGAAACACTGAACCAGTGTTAACATTCACTTTGAGCAAGAGCACAGCTTTGTGAACGTCTACACTCCTTGAACTTTCTTCTTAACTCCAAACACTGTCCATCACACTGAATGGCCATTCTACTGGATTGCTTGTTTCTGGTAAACACAGAGAAACACTAACCAATTCTAGTCATTGTAGCAATGCCTCTTGAACAAGCAGCTTGCAGTTATAAAAAACATGAGTGATGAAATTTTAAAAAATCAGGTATTTCAAAAAAGTTCACCTGATACAACCACATCACATGAGAAAAACAAGACTTTCCAAGAAAAAAACATGGCTATATGGGTGCCTTAGATATATTTAAGACATAGCTGTAGTATTATGTAAATAATAACAAAAGATTACATATGATGACTTGAGAGAGTCTCTAGAAAGGTGACCTTATTTGGTTATTGTGTGAGGTTTGGTCTGCTATTCTTATTTCCTTTAATCTGTAATATTTCATTACCGATGATTCTTAACTATTGAGAACACTCATGCTACATTTCAAATCAAAGACAAAATCAGATTCATAGCACTTTCAACTCAGTTTATATTCACTTTACACAGTTGTAAGAGTCTGATCCAAAGCCTTTTGATGTCAATGAGCGTCTTTCCATTGATTTCAATGGACTGTGGATTAGGCACTGAATGACTTTAAGGTATTTTGCAAGGCATGAAGAATAAGGTCCTCATCTAGGAGCAACAAATTTAGGGTGATATATTAACTGACCCAAATAATCATCAATAGTATTTAGATCCCATCTACAGTACACATACAGCCACCAGGGAACATGGTTAAAATACAGAGGTTGTTGGCAAATTCCTTCAGATAAAGATGTACAGAAAAAATCTGCTTTCATTGGAGACTTGGGTTTCTATGAGTTCATAATGTTACCATTTGAGTTAATTATTGCAGAAGCCACTTTTCAGAGGCTGGTCCACTGAGTGTTAAATGGTTTGCAGGACTTTGCAAGGGCATATGTTGACAACTTCACAGTATTTAGCAACACTTTGGCTGATCACATAAAACACTTAAAAACTGTGCTGTCAAAGCTCAAAGAGGCAGGCCTGACAATAAAAGCCTCCGAGAGTAAAATTGGAGAAGCCCGAGTTCCTTATTTAGGACACTGGGTAGTGAGAGGTCAAATATCCCTGATCCCTTGAAAGTTGAAGCCATTGTAAATTGTCCTGTCTCCGAACAAACAAACAGGTCCCAGCTTTCATAGGTCTGGTTAACTATTTCAGAAGGTTCATGTGTGGGTTCAGTGACACTCAATCACAGATCTCTGTGTAAAAAAGACTTAAGTCCAGCAAAGTTGTATGAACAAAGGCCTGTCAAGAGGATTTTCATAAGGTAAATAAAATCTTGTCTGAAAAGCCTGTTCTAGCCTGTCCAAATCTTGACAAAACATTTGAACTGTCTATAGCTGCATCAGACACTGGATTAGCAGCTATGTTGATGCAAATGGGGTGAAAAAAACAAGAAACATCCTATTGCTTTCATAAGCAAAAAAAAATTAAAACCCACTGAGCAAAATTGTTCTGTCATAGAGAAAGACGATTATGCAATGGTGTTGGCAGTCAAGCTCTGGGAGGCTCTAAAGCTTGTCTCTCTGACCCACAGAAGTTGGTCCAATAAAAGATATTACCTCACCCATCTTGTCTCACTTGTATACTAACACAGTTACAAACATAGTTCCAAGCTGAATAGTTTAGACCTTAAATATTTTTCATAAGTAGGCTATCTTTAGTCTCTCTGTGCTTTTTTTTAATATCTCAAAGTTACATGGAAGGTCATATTGCAGAACTGTTGTATTAAGAATAATTTGTCTCCTCTCCCTGAATATTGTCAACTGCATAAAACAAATGAACTTGTTTTTCTGACTTTCTCCAAAAGGATCAGTTTTACTTCACCATTTCCACCCCTTCATTTTCCTCTGTTACCTTTGCTAAATTATTTAGTCTTTGAGAAGGCCTGATTGTTCCTAGCCCTTGCACAGGACTGCAGGAAAGATGGAAGGGAACAAGGAGCTTGCCTAGTCATGTATGTTTGTAATACCCTGCACTCTGGAGAGTACTGTTCACAAGGGGCATGTCTACACTGCATTTTAAAAACCCGCAACAGCACATCTCAAAGCCTGGTTCTACAGACTCGGACTCCCATTAAAAACAGCAAACATCCAGGCTTTAGCTGGAGCTCAGACTCAAGCCCACACTCTCTGTAGGCAGCTACACAGGTGTTTTTAGCGTTGTAGCATGAGCCTGCATCTGTAAATCAGTCTCCAAGATCCTCTGCCACATATTTTTAAATGCAATGTAGAAGTACTCAGTGTGTGCACACCACGTATAAATGAGATGGCAGAGTGAGGAGGAAGTGGAACCATTGAACCATGAACCTGGCTAAACTGAATGACTTTCTCCCCCTTTCTGTCAACATGCAAGTGAGTAAAACTTGTGGGAAGTGAATTTTAAACTTGTATGAGAATTATTATCACTCATTATTTGTAGCATCCACGAAGTGTTAGGTGATTTCTAGTTAGATGCTTCAACAAAGTACAGTCCCTGCCCCAAGGAGCACACAATCTAAAAAATAGCTATACAGAGATTAGGAGAAAAAGGTACATTATCTAAGTAGAGAAGATAGCAAATAAAATTTAAGTTCACTTAGGTTCATTCATTTATTTTCAAGAGAGACTCAAATGTGTAAATGGTAATAGGCCTTGGAAGATGATACCAAGCATCAAGGCAACTTGGAAGAAGGCATAGAGATGATCATGCAAAAAGCGGACAATGAGGTGGATGAGGCTGGGAACTGTGGTGGGCCAGAAAGGAAGTGGGGTACAGGGATGGACAGTGCCTGACACAACATTCACAAATGTCTCACCAGACCATTGGCACAGTGGAAATGAAATCACCTAAATAAGGGTCTGATTAAACTCCTTGTTTCATACTCTCTTCAGAAGACAGTATGAAGATTAAGCCTCATGCACTACCCAGGCTACTTTAGATGTCTTATCTTCAATCACCCAATATACTCAGAATTTAGTAAAAGATTTAAGGATTACCATTCATGACATCTTCTGGTATTATGCTTATACTTTTTCTAATGTTTTCAGATGGACATTTTCTTTGATTTTGAGGTGGAGAATGGCTAAACTAAATATATAAATAATTATAAATATTTTCTAAAGAGCATAATGAATGTGTAGTAACTTTTGTCTTCAGAGTGACTGTCTACAATTCAATTAAAAACTGGGCAATAAGCAAGTTTATTTGTTGGTTTTTCAAGCATCTATTCTGTGCCTGATGAATGTTTCAAGGACTTTAACTCTAGAGACATTCTATGTAAATGATTAAAGAAATGGCACTTAAAACTGCTGGTTGGCCTCTCATATTTCTTGTAGTCCTCTGTGGTATTGCATAGATTCCCCTCTCCTTATTTTCTTTCCATAAAATCATAGGATGTTCTTTGCTCTGCAATTATAGCTACTGCTAATAATATTTTTTTCTAAAATGACAATGAGATCATATGGGCAACACTCTAAATACAAAACCTGAACAAGAGAACCAACCTTAATGGTATATGTTTTCCCTGTTTCACATCAAATATAAACAGCCTTTAAATGGAGTCTTTTTAATTTATTTTAAAGAAAATATTAGAGTATTTTATTTATGCCAATTTTAACCTTTTTAATAGTACAAACTTTCTCTTGATTCTGTTCTGTCAACGTTAACAAGTTTCCCTAACTGCATGTAATATTAATTTCTTTATATATTTCTAACAGACTTTTAAATAAATGTGCTCAAAACACATGATAGTGTGCTGTATTTATGTGACAAAAACTTTGATCCTGAAAACAGCTATGCACTTGTTTAATTTTATGCCCATGAAGTCAATGGGATGACTCATGAGTAAAGGTAAGCATGTGCATAAGTGTTTCAACCAAAAATAATGTCTCATGTCAGAGTGAAAATCCCTGAGATTAATATAAAATGTGATTTATTTCAGTGTTTTAGACTAGTCATTCTTCATTCACAAGTTTGCCTTCACATCTGAATCTGAATTTTACTGAAGTTTGTTGGTGTCATGTAGGCACTTCTTCAAAGTTTATTAAAAATTAAATTAAAAAAAATACAGTGCTTGCAGATGGTTGAATATCTGTCTTTAAATGAACAATTTAAATTTCAAAATTTCAAATTAAAGAGTGACAATGTATTTTTTCCTGATCCAATGTTGTCTGTATCTCTCAGCAATCTATAGAACAGAATGGGCTGCCATACCTAAGCACAATGAGATGATTTAAGGATAGAATTTTGACTATCCCTTGACATTGTTTGTGAGTTTAGATCCAACATTCCACCTTTGAAAAATATTTTGAACAAGTTTAGAATGTTCCTGATTCTGATTTTACTTACACTGGTTTTCTACAAGTATAGCTTCATAGATATCCTTGGAGTTATTCCTGATTTACATGAGTGTAAGAAAGATACGAATTCATGCCAAAACTATTCCTGGAAGTCTGAGTCCTCCAAAATGTTTCCTAGATGTCATACAGTGATATCTTTTAAGATTTGTATTATTGATCTAATAGGCTGAAAACATTTGTTAATGTAAATCCATATTTAAAGATTTTTTTTTAACTCAAAGTTATTGAAACTTGCTCCAGTAGTTACAGTTTATTAGTTGGGCCGCTTTGCTTTGTTCCTGCCTGTGGCACATTCCCATAAAGCATTTGATCTCTCAAAAGGAACGCCACTTTACTTATTAAATTAAAATTATTTACCAGTGCTACACACCAGTTTTAGTCTAAACTTTAAGTCCCATCCTTGAAACATTTAAAAACAACACAGAAGGCGCACTAAATGACTTACCTTTCTCGTATCAGAGTCTAAAAGATGCAACACAACTAGTTAAACTGAAAAAGTGGAATACAAAGAAGTTTCTTCTTTTTTTCCTTTAATTTCTGTAATATAAATGATGTTTAAGAATTCTAGTTTTCTGGAGAAAAAGGAATATGGCAAAACAATTGGTTCTTTTTTCAATACTCTATAATAAAGTTCACAAACACTCTTCTTTTCCCCAGTGATTCAAACTACAAACAGCAAAAAATAGTACTTGCAAGTAACCTCAAGAGACCACTGACTTATCCTATTTCCTCTCCAGGCAAAAAAGTAAAGTGGTTTGCATCATCAAAAAGAGGAAGCTGAAAACAAAAGCTAAACAGGAATAAAGTTTTAGGAAAATGTTGAAAGTTTTTTTAATGTGTTTCTGGAAAAATATATTTCAAAGGCCCCAGTTCTCACAATATCTATTGATTTATGCTTCAGATAATTAAAGGATAACTTCATTTTGAACACATATTAGACAAGCTAGAATGTTCTGTTCTTTCAGTTCCCATTTCAACCTTTTCATTAGAAAAGCCTGCCACACAATAATTTCTTAATGTGATTGTGTGGTCCATATAAGCATGGACATACAACATTAAAACACACAAACAAAAACTGTAAGAGACTTAATATAGATCCATTTAATATTTTTTCCCTTTGTTAAAGGCATGATCCAGCTCCAATTATACTCAGTGAGAATCTTTCCATTAAACTTCAGTGAGAGCTAGATCAGGCTTTATAGCAATTTTCTTTATAGACAGCCAGCCATATAAACTACATACACATCAGTGAAATCATTAGCACAGATATACTCAATCTACTGTATAATTTGTATGAAAAAAGCAAAATTATAGGCCTGAGAAGTGGTGAAGCACTGAGGGGGTGAGATGCAGTTGTAATATCTGAGTGTCAAGGGAGGGAGGTATCATGTGGTTTAGCATGGGCATGAGCAGCCAGAAGCTGCCTGGGAGTCTTTTGGGTTTTTTCCAGGGAGCAGGGAGATTTCATGCAAATAATTAATATTAACGTTACATTATGTTTGAGAACTCCAACACACAAAAGTCAAGAAATTCAGAAAAATAAATGTAGGATCAAATTCTCTGCTGGCAGGATTAAAATCAATGCAGCAGTGCCAATTTACACAAGGAGATAATTTGGTCCAAAACATTAATTCATCATCGCGGAATTAAATTCATCAACTCACACTAAATAGCAAACTAAATGTTTGTGAGCTAAAAGTAAAGAATTCAAACCCAAAACGTCATGTGGGAACTTTATAAACCTCTGATTCTATAACATTTATACATCCCTAAAATTAAAACTCATAACTCTTCAGGAAGGGTTTGGAAAAATTTGGAATAGCAATTTTTTTTTTCATTTCAGAAGTGGGTAAAGCAATAGCTGGCTTTAAAACAGAAAGGACAGATATAGATGGATATTTCTGGGAATGGATTGCTGAGGAACAAGGTTTGGCATGTAAGACTGACAGCAAAGTTCATACTCCCCTGAGAACAGCACACCAGACTTGTTCTGCCTACAATCTGTTTGAAATCTTGCAATAGTAGAAATGATCACTTACTTGCCATTTTGTATTGGGATCAAAAGAAAACTGAGCTTGAGTTGTGCTTGAAACTTGTGATTTCTTCAGCTTATTGGTATGCTTTACTGAAACGTTCGTGCTTTGATAGTCAAAGAATCCTGACCTCCTTTTGATAGGGTTATAGAAGCCATAGGATTGTATATTGCAAGGATTTACTAAACTTTAGGTGATTAAAAATGAATTGCAAGAACGGAAAGTAAAATTGGAAGTGATGATTGCATTAACATAATATTATACCTCCCTGTGACCTAATGGACTGCTTAAGAAAGTGTGCTGAGCAAAAATATTTAAATATACTGGTAAACTGCTGCTCTTGTGTTTATAACTAACACAGATGTATATTTCTTACTTCCTTTCTTTACTTTGCATTTCTTCCTACTGCGCTTCTGGTCAGTTCATTGTAATAAAAAAATCTAGGGCTCAGTTCTGCTCCCATTGAAGTCAATGAGAGTTTTGCCATTTAAGAAATGACGGGTCTCTGACTCAAAAAGTTAAACATTTACACAGATAGCATGAAAATAAAGGGGCAGAACCTCAGATCATGTAAAATGAAGTCAGTGGAGCTACACTGATTAACATCAGATGAAGTTCTGGCCCAAGACACTGACAAGAAAAATCAATACATTTCATATGTTTAATTTAAAAAAAAAAAATCTACTTTTCTTTAATTCCTTTAAAAATTCAAAGATGTTAAGAAAATGCTCAAAATCAAAATGAAACATTTTGTTTCTAGTCAAACAAAGTAATCAGTTCAAGACAAAACAATTTTTGTTTACTTTTTGATTCACCAATTTTTTTGAAAAAATTCATTTTGGTTTGACCTGAAACTAATTTTTTTTCCATTTTTTTTTTTTTAGCATTGCCAGCAAACTGAATAAATCCATCTCTAGTTATAACTTCATGACTCGAGAGTGTGGGGGAGAAGAGATAGAATGTTCAATAAAATTCAGAAGAACCCAATTCAATCAAAGTCAATAAAAAGTTAGAATTTGTGTTTGTTTAGAGTTGGCTTTATTTAGTTGTCTGAAACAAATGCTTGGCAATTGGAAAATTAACAGAATTATTGGAAAGGGCCAGTGTAATACAGCATGTACTCCAGCAAATATATTTCGACTGTATTTGGTGGCATCTTTTCAACAGGACTGAAGCAGTAAAAACAGCTAAAACTTATAATAGACAGAAAGATTTTACTTGAATGCTTAACAGCAATTCAGCCAGAAAGAGACTATCATGTAGACCAGGGGTCTGCAACCTTTCAGAAGTGGTGTGCTGAGTCTTCACTTAATCACTTTAACTTGAGGTTTCATATGCTGGTAATACATTTTAACGTTTTTTAGAAGGTTTCTCTCTATAAGTCTATAATATATAACTAAACTATTGTTGTACATAAAGTAAACAAGGTTTTCAAAATGTTTAAGAAGCTTAATTTAAAATTAAATTAAAATGCTGATCTTACACCGCCAGCCCACTCAGCCCGCTGCTGGCCTGGGGTTCTGTTAACCTAGTTCAGCAGTGAGCTGAGCTGGGCCTGTGGGATTCCGGTTGACAAGGGGCTGGCAGCTGGGACCCCAGACCAGCAGTGGCTGAGCAGGGCCGGCGGCCGGGACCCCAGACCAGAGATGCAGGTGGGAAAGTAGGGTGGAGATGCTGGAGCTCCCATCTGGTGTTCAGGGTGGAGGTGGGGATGAGGATGTGTGCAAAAGTCGGGGTGTGGGGGGCTGAGGATGTGTGGGTCGTGCAGGAGTCAGAATAGGGACTGGAGGTGTGAGAGGGGGTCTGGGAGTCAGGGTGTGGGGTGGCTGGGTATGTGTGGGTGGTACAGAAATGAAGGCTGGGATTGTGGGGGGTTCAGGGAAGAGGGCTGGGTGTGGTGGAGTGCAGGGGTCAGGGCAGAGGGCTGGATGTGTGTGTGGGGGTGCAGGAGTCAGGACAGAGGGCTGGGGTGCTCAGCTCATGGGGGTGCTCCCAGCCCCCTGCCATGAGAGGCTCACGGCAAGGGGTTGGAGGGGATATGCCCAATTCCACCCCTTTCCCCAGGGCCCCATCCGTCCCCACCTCTTCTGTGCCTCCTCCCCAGTGCAGCGAGCATGCTGCGGCTCCGCTCCCCCTCCACCCAGCAAGGACGATCAGCTGATCGGCTCAGGGAAGGAGAGGAGAAGGGTCAGGAAAGCAGCATGCTGGGGGAAGAAGCAGGGGAGGGGAGAGCTTGGCTGCCGGTAGGACCAAGCTTCTGCCTCCTGCCCCCATAGGAGAGAGCGTTGGTGGGGGGCTGAGTAGGGCTGGGACCTCGGCAGGCGGCAGGTAGCAATGTGCCATTAAAAATCGGCTCCCGTGCCGACTTTGGCATGCATGCCACAGATTGTCGACCCCTGGGATAGACTAATATGAATAAAGCAGAGTAAACTTTGAAAATAAAATAAAATAAACCAATGAGATATGTACAACTAGGAAGGTAGAGGACACCTTTTGCTAACATGAAAAATGTCAACATCATCTGACAGGTACCTGGTATTAAGCCCATTTAATCAAGGTGAGTGTTTCACTCTCACTAAATTACTCCAGATCTGACAAAACTTCTTCCCATTTTGTTTCTAGTTTTTATCTATTTGCAGTGGCAAAACATTCTTATCTCCCCAGCACCTTGGATGAAAGAATAAACCCTTCAATGATACCTCAAATAAAGAAAGAGGTCTGCGGATTCAATAGGTCCTGGGTTCTTTTGACACACATTACTTATGGTCCCACTAGATTCAGGCATCTTACAGCAGACATAAGCAGCCATACTTTGGGTGCCTGTCTCAAGAATTCCTGGGCCTTCTTTTTAGAAGTGCTGAACATCCAAAACTCTAACTAAAACAAATGGGAAATGCAGCTGCTTAAAACTCCTGAAGAACAGGCCCAAAATTTTTCAAGCAAGGCACCCAGAAACTGAGACCCTCAGAATAAATTCCCAGTGTTTTTTTTTTTTAAATTCAAGCCAAAGTAACTATTTCCAAGCAGGTTCTTGGTGGTCCTCCATTTTCCGGTCTTAGGCTTTATACAGAAATAACATACATAGGTGTTTGCTCAGGTTGGCAGCCATCTCCAGACTCTGGAGTGTTGCTTCCCTGTTTCCTCCATGTAAGTTATATAACCTCCATGTAGTTATAGACACAATGGGCTCATAAATAGGCAATATGCTTCTGTAACAGGGTGGTCTGGGCCATTTAAGGAGTAAGGAGGCTTTGGGCCAGCCAACCCTGTACCATGACTCTCCTCTTTAAAGACTATGTATTTAAAAGAGCAGCAGACAAGCTGGAAATGACTTTAGGAGACAGAGAAGAACACTCCATGAAGCAGTGCTGGAACCTGGGCTATGGAAACTGGCTTGAACCACTGCACAGCCCTGCAAAGGAGGACTGTAGAATCCCTTATCAGAGGAAGGATTTGAGCCTGAAGAGCCAAAGGACACCGTAGATTTTATAAAAAGACTTAATAACTTGGATCCTGCAAAGGGGGGTATTACTTTAAAGTACCTTTGGCTGTGAATAGGTCATTCTAGAGAAGTTAGAGGAAACTAAGGGTGGGGAGCCTGCAAGGCCACACTGTGCCTCGAGGGGACGTGCTCTGGGATGGCATCTTGCCACTGCTAAGTTATGTGATCACTTCAGCCTCTTTCCCCAATTCATGAACTGCTTTTAGAAATATAAAAACTGGTCTGTAATGAGCGGGCATAGTGAGTGAAGATGAAAGAGGCATAGAAAGAGAACAAATACCCCGACAGTATATTTTGTCTTCATCTTTCCTTGACAGTCATCTATTGTTCTTTTTCAATGTTCTGCCTGTGCACAGGGTATTATATGCATAGAGAATGGTTTCTACAATTCTGTCCCAATTTGAAAAAATGTGAGGCATCAGTCAAATTAAATGTGGATAATAAGATTTGATTGTTAAATAATTAACATTAATTAATACTAAGATTCATAAAGCCTTTTAAATGAATGAATGTTAGCTACACTTTTGTGAAGCTAGACATACCAGAGCAAACTGAGCCAATATTACTAATGTGGGCAGCAACAGAGGTTTGGGGATCAGATGTATGAGTACTAGAGATGACTGAAAAATAGGATGATTTGTCATGATATTTTTCACAAAATGTGTCGCTTTTTTGGTCAAAAATGTGTGAAGTTTGTCATTTTTTCAGCCAGCTCTAGTTAGTACACATAGGAAGAGAAAAGTGATGAAAGAAGGAGAGAGACGGAAAATGATACAGAACAGTCTGATCATGCCTTCATAAGTTATATTACAAGCAAGTGGCAATGTCTCACACTGTTAAGGAATTAGAGACCTCAGTCACAGGAAAACATTGCACTACTGTGAAAAAGAAGCTGGGATTGTACCCAGCAATGGTAGATTTAATGTCTGGTGTTTTGGAGGGGGAGGATGATAGTGTTGGGTTGTTATTTTTTTTAAGAGTGATTCAGTGAAATTATCATGATTCTAACTTATTTCCTCACTCTGAGCTCATGAGGAAGTGTGACCCTCTTCTAATCCCTTTGTCTTCTACAGTGGTATGTCTGAGCTTTAAACTTGCCTTCATCATAGCTATTGACTGAGTGTGCACAATTTACAGTCATCTTTTCATCGGGTTTCTGTTTATATGCTTTAGCACTAGAAGGTGACAAGAAATGATATCCTAACACTCACCGTTCAATCTTTTTCCCATTGCAGTCAAATGGAGTTTTCCCATTGACTTCAGCAGGAAGAGTAACACGTGTTGGTGACCCCTCTGAAAACTCTGAAAAATCATTCTGTTTAAAAACAACTTGCCTAGTCACATGTCATATTTGTTCTTTAATTCTCTTCCCTCTGTTGTATCACTAAGGAAAATTGTATGAAATTGAGATATGTTTATAGAACATGAACATCAACCACAAGACAGCATATTACATGTCGGATGCTGCTAAAAGAAAATAAAAGGATATAATGTAATCAATAAAAAGACACAAAATATATACTAAACATAGCTACTTGGAGTCTATACTGGTTGAAGTGAGATCAGAATTGAAGTCCTGTATAAAATGGGAGATAAGCCAGGTTGGAGGCCAGCTACCAGCGATCTTTGAGAGATGGACCTTAAATTTGTCTCTGGCTTTTGAGTATATTTGTTTCTGGCTAGAGCTACACAGGGAACTGAAATTCCATTTCTCTGAGAATTTAAAGATTGTAAAGGATTTTTTTTTATTCTCAAACCCCAGAATTACAAAATTCTCTACAAAAGAAATTAAAAAAAAATTGTTTCAGATCAAAATGTTTAATTTTGAAAAAAAAGTTTTGATTTTGACTTTTATTTTATATATATAATAAACAAAACAAAAAGCAGTTTGAAAATAAAACTTAGAAAAGTTTCATTCTGAAAATGTCCCATATCAACATTGCTGGAATTGTTTTTTCAATTTTTTCTCCAAAATGAAGTTTTTGCAAAATCAATGTGACCAATCAGTTGTACTAAACTGTATTTTCTGCCAGACTGATTGTGTCAAAGTTTTTCTGACTAGTTCTATATCTGGTGAATTCCTCTTCTCCTTTTGTTTTATTCCCAGTCTCAGTATTATAGAACCAAATTTTCTTTTCATTTGCCACTGAAGTCAATAACATTGTACTACTGTAACTGAGAGCAAAAGTTAGCCTATGGATCCCTGGGCCAGATTCTGACATCCTTAGTTAAACTGAGAATTACTGTACTCCAATGGAAGCGATGTTGATTTCAATGTGTCTATTGGCACAGTAAAGTACAACTTGGTATGAAGAAGGAGGAGAATATTTCTCCCTCTCCCCCATTGGTTACTATAAAAATAGATTTTGCAATCATAATGACACAAATAGCATTAATAGCCTGACTGCAAGACATTGAGCATTTACTTTGAACAACTGACTGTCATCAACTACCAGTGAAGATGAGGGTGCACAGCCTCACAGGAGATATTTATATCAGGCTCTTAGATCTTGACTTACAAATGTCTACTGATTATAGTCTTACTGTTAAATGTCCCTCTGTGTCTAAGGGCGATAATAGGTTTTGAAGGCTAGAAATGAGGAGTTTTGGTATTAGAACATTATGGTCCTAATATTCGCTCAGTGGGAAGAGCTACCATTGTGCTAACAGCACTGAAATTCCCGTTTTGTTTTTTAAAAAAATATGATTAAATATTTTGGTATCTAATTAAGATTCTCAGCCAATTGTGTCTTAATTGACTAATACATCATTCTGTTAACACTAATGGTATATTAAATATATTCGATCAATATGCAAGCAGTGAACTGTAGTCAATTGTCATTGATGTTAATGGATATTACCTTAAAATAATAATTGATGTGCATCCACAGCTGCAGGGATTCCTTTTGACAACACAAAAATCCAGGGTCCCATCTGCAAGAAAGCATTAGACATTGTTAGTGAGCCTGTCCGACTGATATAAGGAAAAGAATTTTAACCACTCACTTCCCAGAAAAAACATAATATTACCCGCTCACATCCAAATTCCTGTTACATTATATATGTTCAGCCATAATATTTTTTTCCTTAATGCTGTAGGTCCTTGAACAATTAAAGACTGTTAAATAATATTTTCCCAACAATGTGTTCAGTTCAGACAACTGAACAAAGCAATGCAGTGCATCACTGAAACCCTCAAGGCAATTCCTACACCTTGATTGCTGGTGCTGTTGAACATTGCTCCCTGCATCCATTTGCTGTGATGCTGCAACCCTTCGGGAATTCCAGTGTATTGTGCAAAACGAACACCAGGATCTTAACAACATCCCTCACCACTACTTAAAGTGATGTAAGACCTTTTTGATCCACACATTTAACTTTTACCAACGCAGCTTCAACTCTGATGGAGCTTGGAAAGTTGAATGGCATTTACAAGAAGTCATACACAGACATCTTGTGAAAGACCTGATGCAGAAGGTCCCTAGCATTGATCTCCCACTAAACTCACTGGCAACCTTAAATCACATCCGCACAAATCATGGCAGATGTGGATACTTGCTGACAAATGAAAAATTATAGATTCTCTAGTGTGTGACTGTGGTCACCCAGAACAACCATGGAACATACAACAACTCAATGCCAAAATTCATAAATACAAAGGAGGCACCACAGCGAGGCACTCCAATACTCCTAACACAATTATCTGTCAACCATCTGAATGTAAAATTATAGTTGTTGCTCTACATCTATATCAGCCATAGGAAAAGGAAGCTAGACAAAAATGGAGGAAAACAAAGACATTAAAATAAAGGTAAATGCAAAAAAAGATACTAGTAGACAAAGAAACTCAGACCTATGGCTATTCTGCATTCAGAGATGAGACTGAAACATATGTAAACATACCTGAGCTCGTTTTGATCCAGCTAGCTTGCATAAGATCAGTGAAGGTCTGGGAGCACAGGCAGCAGAATAGAATGTAAAAGCCAGGCCAAGACTCTGGATATAAACTCAAGTAGCTAGTCCGCACTGCCACGGCTTCCGTGCTATTGTTATTTAAGCTACCTCAGGTACATTTACACATGCTAGACTCGCACCACTGACTGCAAAACAGACATTCCCTAAAGCAGTGGTTCTCAAAGCCAGTCTGTCGCTTGTTCAGGGAAAGCCCCTGGTGGGCTGGGCCGGTTTGTTTACCTACTGCATCCACAGGTTCGGCTGATCACAGCTCCCACTGGCCGCAGTTCAACGCTCCAGGCCGATGTGGGCTGCTGGAAGCGGTGGCCAGTACATCCCTCAGCCCACGCTGCTTCCCGCAGCCCCCATTGGCCTGAAGCAGTGAACTGCAGACAGCGGCAGCCATGATTGGCTGGACCTGCGGACGCGGCAGATAAACAAACAGTGTCTTTATGGATGTCCACAATCCCTGTAGCTCAGCAATTAGGCTCTGATTCAAGGCCCATTGAAGTCAATGGGAGACTTCAATGAGGCAAGAAAAGCATTATCTTTCTTTTCATGTTTTGCTATGCAGTGTTTATTGTCATACCACCTTAGGCCCAGTGGTTAGGGTTTTAGCCAGGGAACTGGGAGGCTGAGATTCAGTTCCTTTTTCTGCCACAGACTTCCTGTATGATGCTGGGCAAGTCACTTAGGGTGAGATCCACAAAAGGACTTAAGCACTGAAACACTGAGAGTCATGGCACTTAACTTTTAGGTGCCTAGAAAATCACTGATACAACAGTGTGAGCCACAAAGCCCGAGTTAGGTGCTCAGGTTCCATATTCAATGAATAGGAAGAGATAGGTTCCTCAGAATGCGATCTACAATGCCAGCACGCCAGGCAGGAAGTCTCCTAAGCTAGCCAATAGAAGTTAGCAACAAGAGGGGTGTGTGCTAAGCCCATCTCTCAGATATAGGGGTCTAAGTCAGGGGTGGAGGGAATAACTTACCTCTGCTAGCAATTCACAAACTAGGGGAAGATAGGCATTTGGCAAAACAAAACAACTGGGAGAGGAAGAGCAGCAGCAGCAGCTTCCTTATTAGCTTTAGCCCAGTGGATAATGTAGTGATCCAGGACTGGGAAGACCCCAGATTCTAATGCCCCTACCTGAGGGGAATTTGAACAGGGATAATCCACCTCTTAGGTAAAAGTCTTAGCCACTAGGCTATAGGGTATTCTGATGTGGGACTCTCTCACTCCTAGTGAAGTTGTTCCATTATAATTAAATAACTACTCAAACATTAATGAGAACCAGTGAAAGAGTTAGAATTACTGGATAGCCTAGTGGTTGGGGCACTCACCTGAGGGGGAGAAGGGAACTAGGGATTTCCTACATTCTTGGTGGGTATCCTAGCCACTGAGCTAAAATTTATAAGGGAGGTCTTTCTCCACACGTCCCCCAGCTGCTTTGTGTTTATTCATTAAGAGGCTCAATCTGTGAGCCAGCCATTAAGCATGCCTACTAGATCATACATGTTTAGAAAGCTTTCCCAGTTTGTGAATCGCTCTGGGGCTTATGCAGGAGATAGGATGCCTAGTATGAGGCAGCAGTGCCCAGGCTCAGGCAGGAGATAAGTGCCTGGGCACCTACAGTGAGGCTGCAGTGTGTGTGTACCCTAAGGCCAAAATATAGGCACTGAATGAGTTTAGGTGCCTACAGAGTTAGTCGGCAGCCAAGCAGGAGTTTTGTGGATTGCAGTGGTTCCTAAAAAATGACGCAAGTGTCTAAGTACCTTTGTGTATTACCCCTACAGTCATTCTGTGCCTCAGTTCTATAAAATGGGGATAATAGCACTTGGTAAACATAGGCCGTGGCAATTTATTTATGCTGGTGATGGCTCTCAACTGAGAATGCTGTCATGCCAATTCTAGACAGAGTAACTCCACAGACTATCAACAAGAACTTCCCTCCAGATCTTAACAGCTAGAATAAGATACAGGGAGAGATAGATACTTCCCATGAACATTCTTATGAATGAAAACTCTCTCCTGAATGTTCATGAGTAAATGAACAAGTGAGATTCTGTGAAGCAAATCAGGGGAGAGGAAGTTAGTCATAAGTAAAAAGTACTTTTTACACTAGAAATAAATAGTCGTTGTTGTCTTATTTGGCCAATTCTAGGCACAGATGAGGCTGATGATATAAGCAATATGGATTGAGTTACAAAAGTGCCTAAGGACCTTAGGCACTCAATTTCAATGGGGTGTGAGTGCTTAACTCTATTAGGTGCTTTTCTAAATCCCATCCTAAATGTTTGATGCATCTATTATAACCTGGACTGGGGAAATCCATGAATGCTCAAAGCAGGTGCCCCTTTGTGTTTAGTATTCCCCTGCTTCAAACTGATACCTTGATTATAACAATATTAATGGGTCTTTCAGCTTCTAGGTCACCTCAGTGGCCCTGGCATTGAAAGGGCACAACCTACATAGGTGAGTCTCCGGACACTACATTAACATTGGAGAGCAAATCTTAGGCACATCTCCATATCATGGAACCATTCTAGAGAAGGATGATACTTATAATAGGTCACATGCATGGTGATTTTCAAAATAAACAATGTGATCCCTCTTCTTGGGGGGTGGGTCTTTCTACCCAGAGATCTAGTGGCAAAGTTCCAAGCAGCAAACTGAAAAAAATGTCTTATATTAAATGTCCAAAACCTTTCCTTGAGGTTCAACTTAGGAAACGAAGTTTCCTTGTCCCTAAGAGACACTTTCACTTTCTTTTTAGTCTCCACTTATGTTTAGTCTTTACTTTTTCTTTTCTTCCCATTCTGAAGGAAAGCTCTTTTTATCCTTCCTCAGTCATTCCCCAGCATGCTCCACTGGGAAGAACTAGAAATCCCAGCACCTCTGGGACTTCCTTTTCAGGATTCTTTATGGCTGGCTAAGAAAAAGGGAGACTGGCCAGGCCAAGATTTCAAGGCTCATCTCCTTAAGCTCAGGCAGAGTTAACAGTATGGGTTCTCTTCAAACCATAAACTGTCACTCTGGGACCACATTCTGGTTCTCAGTGTCTGCTTCTTCTGTGTCCTAGGCCTTTGCAGGCAAACTTGAAATGGGGCAGCAGACCCAGGAGATGTCTAGCTTCATTTTTTAAAGGGCCAGTGTATAGAATTTAGTTCAGCCCAGTGGTTGAGATAGCCTATGGGAGACACTTAAGTGCAGTCACATCAATGGAATGAATGAACAGTTCCATTAAGCAATGGTTCTTTTGATGTGACCCCCTACTTCACCCTGTCCTTCTACAGTTTGCTGCCACATAGGGGATTGCATGGAAGAGGGGGTTGTACCATTCATGGGAGTGTACAGCTGATCCATCTGCTCCATGTTTACAGGACCGGCGCTAGGGGTTTTAGCGCCCTAAGCGCATGGCAATTTCGCCACCCTGCGCCCTGGTCCTGCAGCTCCGGTGGAGCTGCAGCAGTCATGCCTGCGGAGGATCCGCTGGTCTGTGGCTCCGGTGGAGCTGCCACCACTCCCTCTGGCAAAATGCTGCCCACCAATAATCCTGGCACCCTAGGCGATTGCCTAGGCCACTTAAATGGAAGTGCCGGCCCTGCATATTTAGGTTTGCAGTGGTTGAAGAAAGGGCTGCATTTCCCCTTTAATGTTATTAAGAGATGTGTGCACCCCTTTTATACTGGAAACTTTACCAACACAGGAAACAAAAACATTTCCCTATTAAAAATAGGATCCAGCCCTAAGCAATGTTCCTTCACGGAGTTACCATATAACAAGATGTCACCATGAAGAGACCTGGGCACCAGTCAATATAGCAGGTTTCCCAATCAATGATAAGCAAAATTGTTAAAATAAAAATGATTTTATGTCCAGTGTCATTCACTGTCAACTCTAATGTGAATCCCCTTAAAAATTACTTCTAAAAAACAGATGCAAGAAATATCAACACCCCTATACTTATAGATGAAAGTGAATCTGAAGGGTAGCACAGCAAAGGAATGGAATATGGAAAATACATTGTTAAATGTCACCTAACAATGTAGTATATACACTGCAGTTCACAGGAACACTGATATCATTAGGGACAGGATTACCACCTCTGCATGAAATGTTTCAGTCAGGAAAAAGAGAAAAACAAGCTACTATATGACATCTGGGGAAGCCAAAGTCCTCTCCACTCTGCCTGGGGAGCTACATTTCACAAGATAGTTTCTCTGTTTGCATGTTTGCTCTTCTCTAGTAATTACCCCAAGATTAATACATTGTGGTGAAAATGAAATTAGGAGATATTTTATTTACCTCAGGTAGATGACAAAATGTTCTCAGCCTGTTTCCCTGCTTCTCAGAGCCACAAATATCTATTATTTTATTTGTATTTATTTAATGATAGACAAGGCTGAGCAGTAGAATAGATTATAGGTACCAATATCATGCACTGATTTCTAACATCTTTGCCTTGTTTTTTTAAAAGCTGAATCACAATAAATCACTGCTACATTCTGGAAACAAATGAACAGCATTTAGCAAAATGATGCTTTCACTTTTCTCACCTTCTATTATAATATTGAGCAGATGGTAGGTGCATGGGCAATAAGAAGAGGATATGAGAGGAGTGATAGTACAATGGGAAAAAATGAGGAGAAAATAGTAAGGGTATGCCCACACTGCAATTAAACACTTGCAGCTGAGTTGGGCTCCCAGGGCTTCGGCTAAGGGTCTGTTTAATTGTGGTGTAGATGTTCATGCTCAGACTGCAGCATGAGCCCACAGACCCTCCCACCTCACATTAGAGCCCAAATTCAAATTAATGTAATTTAGATATTAATTTCTTAAAATATTACATTTCTTCAAAATACTATTAAAATATTTCTTTAATGAGTGAGATTTTGCATGCAGATTACATACATGTATGGTTTTGACTTACAAGATATTAGGCTGGTATATTATTAGGCAGACTAATAGCTGTATGTTACATTTCTGACCCCTATATAAGTGGGTCTTCTGTAGACTTTGTGTAAATAGCTGGATTTCACCTGCATTTCTCGTTCCTAAAACATTAGAGAAAACTCTGAAAAAAATGAGAGCAACACAGTTTTAATCCTTTCTAGATAAGAAGTATGTTTTTATGTAAGGTTTTGGTCAGATCAACTTTAATTTGTGTTATAACAGAAAATATTCACATCATTGTGAAAATAAGGCTATAAATGGACACTCTCTTTAGAGTTTCTAAATAAAAGCAGAATTCTTCATTCTCTGCCATTGACAAAATTGCTAACAGTTGAAATTAATGTCTGACTTTTTACTGTGTGATTTTTTTGCCTAAGGCTAGCAAAGACAATTTTCTCATGCAAGATCATTTGCCAGCAAAAAGAGGGTCTCATACATTGCTCTAGAGAAAGAATCATAGTTAATATTTTCCCAAACTGTTCATATAGCACTTTTCTAAATTTCTAATTCAGCTCTTAACAAAAACTCTCTCTCCACACACACACACACACACACACTATTCTCAACTTTCTCTGCATTGACCCATGACATTTCAATTTTCTATTTGCTTTTCAAAGCCTAGCTAATTAGAGGATTGTGTTAATGGAAGCTCTTGTGTAGAGCTTGTAATTAGAGTGTTTGATGACAGAAATTATGATTTTAAGATCCCTAGGTTAAATGGTAGTGTCTGTGGGTAGCATTTCCCCTGAAGATGTTGTGCACTGTGGTAATTAACCCCACATACAAGCCATCAGTCACTGAGCATTCATCTTCATCAAATTCCCCAATTGGGATCATTTCTAATTCAGGCATTTTCTTGTCTTTTTTCAACAATCAAAGCAGGCCAAGTGCATGGAAGAATAGAATGGAGAATAAACAGTAAATCCTATTGATGCAAGCAAAATCCCAATGAAAGGGGGTTCAGGAAATGTGGTTAACTTCTGTTTTTTTCATATTTATATTCCTTTATCTTTTCATAATTTCAGAAGGAATATTTACAGTGGTACGCAGTTAGGTAAATACATCAGTGTTTTTGGTGCCTTCCTCTGAAGTATCAGCAACCAGCCTTTACTGCTGAAGATAGAATATTGGACTAATAGACTGATCCAGTACGACAAATCCTATGTTCCAACATACCTATTTCCTCCTCTAATTTGACAAAATATGGGGCATCAAAGTAAAGTGAGGCAAACACCTGCAACAGCAGACTAATAGCTGTATGTTACATTTCTGATAATATTGAAAACAAGACATGGTAGATTACTTTACAATGAAAAAGTATTTCATAGCTAGGCTGTCGTTCACTGCCATTAAGAAAACAATTTAGTAGGAACCTACAACTGATCCCTGAGCAGCACCAAAAGAGCCAGAGGTCAGTGGCTTATTTATTTGTTTTATTCAATTTATCTGTGAGTTAGATAAGCCTAAATTGCATTTTGCTTCTTAAAAGGGTCTAATCTTTCCCTGATACTAGTATTACAACTCCAGAGAATATCAGTGGGAGTTACAGAGTTCACCATTAAGAAGTCAGCACATTCCAAGAGTTAGCACAAATCAGGATCTGAACGATCACAATTTTTTCTTAAACTTCAAATAGAAATTAAGGCCCAGATCCACAACGGGACTTAGATGTTGCAATGCTTAACTTTTCAGCACCTAAAAAAATTACTGGAACAACACAGGAATCCACAAAACCTGAGTTAGGCACCCAGGCTTCCCATAAAATGAATGGGGAGAGAGAGGTACCTAAGGCGTTGTCTACACTAGCACTTTTGTCGGCAAAACTTTTGTTGGTCAGAGGTGTGAACACCTCTCCCCACCCCAACAAACAGAAGTTTCACTGACAAAAGCACTGGTGTGGATAGTGCTACGTCGGTGGGATAGAACTCTCCCGCTTGAATAGAGCGAATGCACAGGAGACCTTACGGCGGTGCAGCTGCAGCAGTACAGCTGTGCTGCCATAAGGTCAATAGACATAGCCTAAGAATGGGATTTACAAAAGCCAGAGCAGGGAGCTACCTAAGATCACCAATGAGGGATGCCGATGAAAGGGATGTGTCCTCCTCTAGCCCTGCCCCTCTCAAGACCTTCAGTGTCCAACAGTGGGCTGAAGGGAGGCCCCTATCATGACTTACCATCCACCACCTGGAACTCCTTCCCTGGTTCCTAAGGCATTTCTTGTGAGAATGAATTAGGTGCCTGCTTTGCACCACACAAAACAAGGCTCTGTGCCACTGCCCACCTTATAATTTTTAATCCAGTGATTAGAGCACTTACGAGGTTCATTTCCTGGTCCCCTCTGCTTGACAGGAAGAAAAGAGACTTCTGTTCAAATCCTAGGAGCTTACCCTAACCAGATGTGGGTCTACCTCAGTCTCATCTGTTGAAGCTGTTCCACTGTGTATAAAAACTCAAATAATCACAGCACCAGACAGTGAGATTGACAATATAGCCTGGTTGGTAGGACACCTACCAGGGATGTGGCTGACCTGGGGTCCACTCTCCCTGCTTCAATGACACTTTAATTATTTATCCACAGTGGAACAGCTTCAGTTGGAGAGACTGAGGGAGCTCCACATCAGAATAGCCTGTAGTTCAGTATTAGGATTTAAACACGGTCTTACCTCGCAGAAGAGTGCTCCTTTTCCCCCTCAAGTAGAGGGAGGAATTGAACCTGTGAGTATACTAACCACTGGGATAAAAGGCAAGTGAGGTTCCTCCTCCTTGATTTTGAATGGGACCTGGTCAGTGTAGGAGCCTCTGAGCACAGCTACTCTATCAGGCCCCACAGGTGACTTAGGTGGCTGACTGCCTACCTTTTTCCAGTTCATGGAAAGCACTGGGGCTTATGTGGAAGATAGGTGTCTGGACACCTAGAGTAAGACTGCACTGTGCAGGCCCAGAGGCAGAAATATAGGTGCCTAGAGAACTTTGGCAGTGAAAAATTAGGCACAGAGTGAGTTTAGGAGCCTACAGGCAGCAACAGAGCAGGGGTTTTGTGGATCGCAGTGGTGCCTAAAACTGGGGTTTGGGTGCCTAAGTCCCATCGTGGATCTGGGCCTCACTGCAGTATCTCATGTCCCACTATGCAGTTAATTTTTGGGATTCTACTTAAGTCTGCAATTTTACCTTCAACAGAATTTTACTGCTAAATATTTTTTTTAAATAAAAACCTCCACTGGGATGTAGTGTAATCATAAGTCTGTTACAACTTGCTTTTCTTATCCTGATGACATCACAATTAGTGTTTTACAGCGGCACACCTCTGAAATAATGGGTTTTTACATGACGCTATATTACTAGACAACAAACCCTCTTTCCCGAGACATTGTTTTAGACTAACATTATGCAAGTCCATAAATATTTTCAGACTGGAGCAGAGACTTTTACTGTCACATTTATTCTGATCAGCAGTGCGGGATTTACCAGAGCATACAGACTCAGCAGCTAGATCTTCACTGATCCACATGGAACAGTTTTCTTAGAACTTTGTTTATAAGCAAATGAATCTGCAGAAACTCCTTTAATTGTTTACTAGCTAAAGTTTTAAAAACAAAAATAAAAACATTGAACTGGACGCAATTCTGATCACTACAATCTTAATATATATATATATAAAGATAAAAACATGTTGCACTGGGGATATACGATGCATGCTTCAGATGCCAAATAGGGATTATGGCATCAACCTAATGATGGTTTCAGAATGAAAACAAAATGACCAGACATTGCCCTTACTTTTAAAGCAGGATCTTCTCAAATGCAGTTATGAGGTTGCTGGTTTATTAAATGTTGTTGGTTTGCAAACTGAGGGCCCAGCCTTGGCAAGCACCCTGAATTCCCAGTAGCTTCAAACAGAATCCAGGTCACAGCATGTTATAGAACAAGGCCATGAGGCAGCAATACAAACTTGTCTCCATGGATGTATTGCTTATTGTATGATAGTATTTAAGATACTTGAGTAGGGCCTGATCTAACTCTCATTGAAGTATTTCCATAGTCTTAATGGTTGTTGGAGCAGATCTTTGATAAACTCTTCAATGCTTTGCAAATGTGAACTGTTATATAAGTATGTTTATTATCCTGACATTCTAACTCAAAAGAAACAGGATCAGGCCCCTAAGACATGATGTCCAAAAAGAATAGAAGTGGAGCAAAGATGAACTAGTCATTTCTCATGTGAAAGTATAATAGATCAAAGTTTGATAGAAGTTAAAACTCTGCCTAAAACCAGAAGAAATGTCATATTCACCTTTTACTCTTCCTGATTTGAGTTGGCTTTAAATGAAAGACTTTATTCAGATGGCACAGAACAAATTGTTGTGGAAAGATTAGAAATACCTTACCTGCTGAAGTGCACTTTGATGGACTTTTCAAACAGAAGAGAAAGGAAAGTAAGGATGCAGATTAGACTGGATTTGCAGATATGAAACGGAGATGTACTCAACAGTCCAAGGCAATCTGAGTTGTTCTTTAAAAGCAGCAAAGAATCCTGTGGCCTTATAGAACTAACAAAATTTGTGAGCATGAGCTTTTCGTGGTGAATACCACTTATCAGATGCATGTAGTAAATTTCAGGGCAGGTATTATATGCAAACAAGCTAGAGAATAAAAGGTTAGTTCAATCAGGGAGATGAGGCCCTGTTTAGCTTTGAGGTGTGAAAACCAAGGCAGGAGAAACTGGTTTGTAGTTGGCAGCCATTCACAGCCTTTGTTTAATCCTGAGTATGGTGTAAATTTGCAGATGAACTGAAGCTCAGCAGTTTCCCTTTGAAAGTCTGGTCCTGAAGTTTTTTGCGGCAGGATGGCCCTTAAGTCTGCTATAGTGTGGCAAGGAGGTTAAAGTGCTCTCCTACAGATTTTTGTATATTGCCATTCTAATATTGATTTGTGTCATTTATCCTTTTCGTAGAGACGTCCAGTCTGGCGATGTACACAAGAGAGGCATTTGCTGTATATGATGGCGTATATTACATTGATGGACGTGCGATGAATGAACCGGTGATGGTGTGGCTGATTCTGGTTAGGTCCTGTGGTGGTGTCGCTGGTGTAGATATGTGGCAAGTTGGCATCGGAGGTTTGGTTTGCATGGATTGGTGTCTGAGCTAGAGTACTATGGTTGCGGTGTGCAGTTACTGGTGAGAATATGTTTTCAGGTTGGCAGTTTTCTGTGAGCGGGACTGGCTGCCACTCAAGGCTTGTGAAAGTGTGGGATATTGTCTGAAATATTTGCTCATTCACTTTTGGTCTGCTATTCTCCATAGATTTGATAATCATAGAGATCAGGCCAAACAAACTCACACTTTCAATCACCACAGAGCATCCCGACACAGATGAATACAAGCTTTCAGGAACAGTATCCCTGATATGCCATAGCAATGTGCTGAGCTTGTGCTTTATACTCCAACACATATATTTCAAGTTCGTGAAATATATATCCCAGATCAGTGGCTGCTATGGGCACGCATGGCCCCACAATACACAATTTTTACTGGTGACCTGGAACAACGCTTCCTCAGCTCTTGTCCACTCACGCCCTTCTCTACCTACGCTACACTGATGACATTCATCATCTGACCATGGGAGAGCAAGTCTAGAAAATTCCACCACGATTTCAACAATTTCACCCCCATCACTCAGCCTGGACAAATCTACACGGGAGGTCATTTTCTACACCACGGTGCAAATAAGTGATGGTCCATTAACACACCTATATCGAAACCTACCAACGCTATGCCTACCTTCATGCTCTAGCTTCCATCCCGGCACATCACACGATCTCATTGTCACAGCCAAGATGAGGTCAACATGCTCTAACCCCTCAGACAGAAACCAACACTACAAATCTCCACAAGCATTCTCAAACTTCAATACCGCACGGGAATTAGAGAAACAGATCAACAGCGCAGACGTGTACCAGAAGCCTCCTACTGCAAGACAAACCAAGAAAGAAACCACAGGACTCCATGGCCATCACATAAGCCGCTAAAACCCCTCAACGCATCTCAGGATTTACAACATCATGGACATGATCTCAAACTTCACAGGTCTTGGGTGGCAGGTCATCCTTGGCCACAGACAACCTGCAACCTGAAACGTATTCACCAGCACTGACACCGTCATTAGTAACTCTAGCTCAGGAACCAATCCATGCACAACTCGATGCAGCTCTGCCAATAATCTAACAGAACACATAAGGATAACAGATCGCTAAATCACTGGTTCATTCACCTGCACGTCCACAATGTAATATAGATCATATGCTAGCAATGCCCTCTGCCTATGTACATCGGCCAAACTGGACAGTCACTACGGAAAAGGATAAATGGACAAATCAGATAATCAGGAATGGCAATAATCAAAAATCTGTAGGAGAGCACTTCAACCTCCCTGGCCACACTATAGCAAGCTATAGGCTGGACCTGCAGCAAAAAAACTTAGGACCAGACTTCAAAGAGAAACTGCTGTAGCTTCAGTTTCTTGCAAATTTTGACACAATCATCTCGGATAAACAAGAGTGTGAATGGCTTGCCAATTACAGAACCAGTTTCTCCTCCCTTGGTTTTCACACCTCTACTGCTAGAACAGGGCCCCATCCTCCCTGATTGAACTAACCTCGTTATCTCTAGCTTGCTTGCTAGCATATATATACCTACCCCTGGAAATTTCCACTACCTGCGTCACCCACGAAAGCTCACGCTCCAAAACGTTTGTTAGTCTATAAGGTGCCACAGGATTCTCTGCTGCTTTCACAGAGCTTTAGGTTTAGATGAACAATTTGTAGTTTGGTCTTGTGTGTAGCTTTTAATAATCAATCCAGTTGAATTATTCAAATTTAGTCCTTGGGAAAAAATAACTCATTTTCTGTAGATGAAGTCAATTGTGTCCCTTTTATATCACTGATATATATGTGATAAAGTTTCAGAAAAGTTGCCAGAAAATGTATTTGAATACTTTCAAACAACAAAGAAGTTTAAGAAAATCACACTCTGCTAACAGGTGTTCTGCAATCCGATTGATTCAAAAAAGGAAATATTTGTTGGATACATTCAGTCTGCTCTAAAGATTTATCTGCATAGGTACACTCAGGAAAATTAATCCAAATTAAATTTAAAGCTGATTAGTTAAACCACATTATACTCAATTCAAAGTGAATTAAGATAAAGCGGCCTTAATTCAGAATTAGAATGTCCAGAATGGGGTTCAGTAAGATTTAACTAATCAACTTTAAATTCACACTTTTCATTAATTAACCTTGTGTAGACAAGACCTAAGCAACATATTTAACAAACATTGCACCTAATTATCTCAAAGTGGCTGTACGTCTTTAAAGCTTTAACTAGTATGTTTATTAAAGTTTCCAAATCTCACCACATAAAATGTATAAGAATATAAGAAAGCAAAACTGATTTCTATAATATAGAAACATATTGCATTTAAAATGATCATCACATTAAAACTTGTTGAAGTTTAATTACCCTGTTAATTCCTTTGTCAAGGTTTTATGTCCCTGTAGTAGCTGATCAATCAAATGTAGGCTAACCGGGCTCCAGCTGAATTTTACTACAGTTTGTGGTACTACAGATAGTGGTATCATGGAAAAGGAAGGAAGTGAAGCAAGCTGGAGATAAGGGAAAGGAAGTTCCCTCAGACAGGATGATCCTAATGGTGTGAAAGTGCCACATGTTCACATTTCAAGAAAAAAATTACAAGGGTAAACTGATGTACCAACCTGAGAAACAAACCATAGATGCAGACAGCAATGGCTTTCTTCAAGTGATAGTGCCAATGACTAGAAATAAAAGGAAGTTAACAGCGAACCCTGACCTTCCCACAGGCATTGTGTCCCAGCACCAGCTTCAGTGGTTTTGCCTAATGCATATGAGCAAGGGATGAAGGAAGTTTAGCTGAGTGAGAAGGAATTATGGTTTTGTTAAGCCGCTGAACTGGCATGAAGGAGGCTTAGATTCAATTCCCAGATCTGCCATAGGCATGCTATGTGAGCTACAGAAAAGCAACTTAATCTCTCTCTTAGTCTCAGTCCCCCAGCTGTAAAGTGAGAATAAACCTCCCTACTTCATAACGGTGGTGCTGATGTAAGTACTTAGATAATTAGGCTAATCCAGTGAGAATCATTTTTCCACCTCAGATGCACTTCATTGGACAGTGAGATACCCCAAAATTCTACTTCATGGAAAGCTGATCACATGGTGCTGGCTTTCCTCTCTGTTTCTTTCTGACACATAATATTGAGGACATCTACACAATACATAACTTTTCTACTATTACCTTCCAGAGAACAATTGTTGTAGTTGCCACAGCAGGAAGTAGCTCATATGACATCTGTTTTAAATACGTTCCCTGCTTTGAAAAAGTTTGAGGATTGTTATTCTAAACACAAATTGAGTGTTTCAGCTTGGTAAGGAAGCACATTGCTAGTTTCATTCCCAGCTCTGCTATTTACCATGTGGCCCTCTGCAAAATGGGGATAACACTGTTTTGGAGGGAGGTGTGTTTACCGAGTTTTATGAGGTGTTTTTCTTAACATGAGAGCATTGTTCAGTGCTTGAAGAACTGCTGGTATTTTTTTTTTCAGTTTTATGATGTATTTTCTTTTGGTGGAAACTATTGCAAGCAGCAAGAGAATTAACTTTCTGTCTTAATCTCTAACTAGAGATAATCCTTGATGCAGATGTTTTCTGGAAATCCAGAAATTGGTGTTTGGCCATCTTTGTTCAAGGACTGGGGTTAATGGTGTACATAAAACAAGTTATACTAAGAAAATACCCAGCCCCCATATCATTGATTTCCAGTCCAACTGGAAACTGGCCTGCACAGCTCTGACATTTGCTACTGTTCATTAGAGGGGCAACAATACTAATCCACATATATAATTGAAAAATATACTCCTCTGCTTACCAGTGACAAATGGAAACTTCCAGCTGGCTAACAAGCAAGTGCAGGCTGCTTCCCAGATTATCTTTAAAGCTGCTGATCCCAGTGGGTCATGCTCAGGGCCAGCTCCAGGTCCCAGCACGCCAAGCGCGTGCTTGGGGCGGCATGCCAGTAGGGGCGCTCTACTGGTTGCTGGGAGGGTGGCAGGCGGCTCCGGTGGACCTCCCGCAGGTAT
This sequence comes from Chelonoidis abingdonii, assembly GCF_003597395.2. NCBI lineage: Eukaryota > Metazoa > Chordata > Testudines > Testudinidae > Chelonoidis > Chelonoidis abingdonii. The sequence goes on from NC_133770.1 coordinate 200,200,184, forward strand.
GCCTTCGGAGGGGCCTCTGGTCCCACGGCTCCAGTGAGCATCTGCGGGAGATCCACTGGAGCATCTGTGGGAGATCCACCGGAGCCACAGGACCAGCTAGCGGCAGCACCTCCCGCGGCGTGCCACTGTGCTTGGGGCGGCGAAATGGCTAGAGCCGGCCCTGGTCATGCTGAAGAAGATCAGGGCTTTTCTATGTGATATACAAGAAGTCAGACCAGAAGATTTAATGGTTATTTCTGATCTCAGACTCTATGAATCTATGTGGCCACTTCTGGAGTTTGTTCCTTTTTCCTATGCTAGTTGACCCAAATAATTTAACAACTGGCCTAAGAGAAATCAGAGGCAAGTTGTGTTGGCTCCTGCCTCCTTATAGTTTCTAGGGAAGGTAGGTGGGATGGAGGAAAGCAGAAGATCAACTCATTATTGTCTCATGAAGTTTCCTAGTCCACTCTTGTGACCAGGAGAGGAAAGAGGAGAGAGAATGTGGAGGACGAAGGGGTATCAGTAAAGAAGAAATTGATTGTGGCTAACATTCTAAATGGATGGACATCTACTAGACAAGGTTGATGAACCTACTCTTTTTGAACCAGGATTAGCAACTGCACTCTGGTCAGAAGCCTAACATGCAACCCACTGGAAGATGGGATCTTAATATTTACATTGAGATCTTCAACTGGAAATCTCTATAGAAAGCTGAAGTATTATCCTCATGTTTTGTTCATAATGGAGAGTCAGAAAGGGAATCTTGACTTCTACATATAATGAAAATGATCTTTCCACTAATGTTTAGTCACAGGGAAGAAACCTAGTAATTAGGAGGACAAAAATCTTGTTAAGATGGCTACTGGACTGGCCACTAATACAGGCAGCTTTTGTAATTTTTCATCACAACGGCATTCCTACCATGTCCTGGGCTGGATATAACTGGCTAGGAAAAAACTGCTGAAAAGGAAATGGAGGTTATAGTGGATCACAGATTGAATATGAGTCAGTAATGAGATGCAGATGAAAAAAAGGCTCATATCATTCTAGAGTGTATGAACAGGAATGTTGTATATAAGATATGGGAAGTAATTATGCATTCTACTAAGTGCTGTGTCCAGTTCTGGGTGCCACACTTTAGGAAAGATGTGGGTGAATGGGACACAGTCCAGAGAAGACCAACAAAAATGATAAAAAGTTTAGAAGAGTTTCTCTGACCTATTAGTTGGGCCCTAACAAATTCAGTCCATTTTGGTCAATTTCATGGCCATAGGATTTTAAAAATTGCAAACTTCATGATTTCAGATATTTAAGTCTGAAATTTCACAGTGTTATAACTGTAGGGGTCCTGACCCCAAAGGTGTGTTTTGGGGGGAGAGGTTGCAAGGTTATTGTAGTGGGGTCACAGTATTGCCACCCTTACTTCTGCACGGCTGCTGGTGTCAGTGCTGACTTTAGAGATAGGTAGCTGAACAACAGAGGTTGCTGGCTGGGAGCCTAGCTCTGAATGTAAAGCCACCACTAGCAGCAGTGGAGAAGTAAAGATCGTATGGTATGGTATTGTCACCCTTACTTCTGTGTTGCTGCTGGTGGGTCATTGCCTTGAGAGCTGGGCACCCAGCCAACAGCCTCTGCTGTCCAGCTACCCAGCTCTGCAGACAGGTCAGAAATACAGGAACAATACCATGACCGCCCTACAATAACTTTGCAAACAGCTTCCCCCATCCCTGACCCCCACAATCCCCTTTTGGGTCAGGACGCCCAGTTTGTGAAATGCTGGTCTCCCTTGTGAAATCTGTATAGTATAGAGTAAAAGTACAAAAAAGACCATTTTTCACAGGGGAGACCAGCTTTCACAGCTTGTGACATGTTTTTCACAGCCGTGAATTTGGTAGGGCCCTACCTGTGAGAAAAGGTTAAAAAAAACTTGTCATGTTTAGTCTTGAGAAAAGAAAATTGACAGGGGAACCTAACAAACTCTTCAGATATGTTAAAGGCTGTTAGAAAGAGGATGGTGGTCAATTGTCTCCATTCCTACTGAAAGTAGGACAAATAATAAGTGTCTTAATCTGTAGCAAGGGAGATTTAGATTTCACATCAGGAAAAACTTTCTAACTATAAAGGTAATAAAGCCTGGAATAGACTTCCAAAGTAGGTTGTGGAATCCCTGTCATTAGAAATTTTTAAGAACAAGTTGGACAAACCCCTGTATACTTGGTCCTGCCTCAGGGCATGGACTTGTTGACCTCTTGAGTTCTTTTGCAGCCCTCTGTTCAGTAAAAATCATTTTGCTGAAATCACAGCGCTAAATGCTGTCTTCAGATTCATACTGAATCAGCATGTAATGTCTATTTGGGGGACATACTCTGTTCTCATTTACACTAGGACAATGCCACTGAAGCCCAATGGCACTACACAGGCATAAATAAAAGTAGAATTTGATTAGTATTGAGAAACGAGGACCAAGATAGCCCTGGATCTATTTCTTCCCGCACCCCATAATATTTGCCCGGTACGGGGTTGGCACAGTATACTTCCCCCCAGGGAATGGGAACCAGACTGTAACTCCTAGTTTGCTCATAGGTCAGCACAACTATTCTCAGGAAGGCTTCTAGAAAATTTAGCCCTATATTAATGCTCACTTTCAATTGAGGTTTTTTTTTTTTTAAGTTAGGTTAGGAAATCATCACAAATCTTCATGCATTTAATCAGCTGCCACTTAACTGGAACTTACAAAGATTCATTTAAAATAAAAGAGTACTTCTGCATTCATGAATCCAATTTTATTTGATGCCATTAGTCATAATTTGTTGGCACTTCAGCAATTTATTCCTGTTTAAAATCAGGGTTTTTTTTTAATGACTTAGACATAAATGTTTCTGTCTAGTCTTCTCCATTCTGCAATATCACTTACAGTAAGCATTCATGATTTGATGGGCTGTTTTAATGGAGCAATGAGTTACATCTCAGATTGAGACACCTGAGCTAGTAGCAGATTTCTTCATATCTGGGTCAGTGATGACTGAGCATAATTGAGTGGGAGAGTTGTGAAGTGATGCCATGATAGAAAGGACCTGCCTATTTAAAGCTTGCAGTGAAGACAACTCAATATTGTCCAGTGCTACTGCAAGTTAATCATTAACAAGCATAGCTCATCCATTTGTTATCACTTCCATGAGATTTCCCAAATGCTAAAAGGTACAAATGTTTTGCCAGTTGGTCTGGTGCCAGGAAATTAATATGAATGAAGAGAGTGAATTAACTACAAGTGATTCAAGCATTGACCAGGACAGTTCATGGATTTAGTTCCCTTTCTTCCTTTGAGTATTTCTTGGAAGGGAACCAGCAAAAGAATTGGACTGCTTTTGCGTGTCAAGTAATTAAGAGGGATTATACAGTAAATCAGCTAAAGCTGCATTTGAGGTGGAGCAACATTAGCCCAAAAGAGGCCAGTGCACTGAGAGCAGATTTGACTCTATGTTTATATGTTAGGTTCTGTGTAGGACAGTGTGGAGATTTGGCATTGCAATCAGTTAAAACACTCCCGGCTTTGAGTTTCATTGCAAGCACATAAGACACAGACAGGTCTGTGGCTGGAAGGGAACCAGCCTGAGACCATTTCTGCAACTTCTTCACAAATACACAACTTTCATCTTAATATTCTCCACGATCACTTAGAGCCATCTTTTGGGGGCCCCAGTGGCCTGTAATCTTGCTCCTCTTACTCTTTCAAAGGCACAACTGGGCTACTTACCCTACAAAGAGATTTTTTTAAGGGGTCTCCTTAGTTCTACTGCCTCTACCTCCCTAGGAAAGTGCATGAAGGAAATAGGCTTGTCTGCCCACCATTCTGTAATAGCCTGACCAGAAAATGCTTCAGCTTTAAATCAGTTTAGCTCATTCTGAGAGCTTGTTCTCCATAAAACTCCTTGAAAATGATAGTTTTCCTATATTCTGGGGCTATAGATCACATGAAATTGCCTTTAAAGCAGCATCAACTGGACTCTGAGAAGCATTTCCTGGTCATGCTACTCCTGAATGGGGACGTAGGTAACGTGTTCTGTTGAAACAACAGAAATGGAGAGAGGAGGGGAAGTGGGCCAACTCAGCAGCCATCTGCCTTCTTCAAAAAAAATCCTGGTATGACTTCCCTCATGAAAAGTCCAGGAGCAGGAACAGCCAACCAGCTATCCTAAAGACAATGAGGTTACCAGTCCTTTTCCCTCAGAAGATACCTAAAGATGAGGTGCAATCAGAGAATCAGTTCTGTGGGGGAAAGAGGCCAGTTTTTTAATGAAACCCATGAGTTTCATTAGCATTTTCTACAGGTGGGTTTTCTTATTAATCAAAAAGTCTTTCTTAAGTGAACTCCAGAAGGTGTGGGCAGGGGTGAACTATTTTTTAATTTAATTTGATAGGTTTTACGCAGCCTTAGTTCAGTTGTGTTGCAGTTCTAGGTTTTGTGGGTTTTTTAAGGAAATGATGAAAGCAGTACTGTACAGCAGATAAACATCTGTAAATAGATATGGAAGCATACCAAAATCCAGAAGGCTTTTTCACTCTTTAGAACATTTTATGTGTCCTGTGAAGTAAATCTGCCTGTATGAGTCACTCTCTAAAAATAACTTTACATTTTTAAGGAAAAAAAGAGCAACTGAATCAGTACAAACTGTAACTTAAGGGACATATCAAACATAATTTATGTCACACAGAGCAAAATCTTGTTTAAGAAATAGCATCTAATTTGAATATCTTGCCATATTTATTGGTTATTTCACATAGATAAGGAAGCAATGTAAAAAAACCAAAGCAAAGCCAAACACAAGCCTGTTAATGACAACTTTAAAGAATACAGAGTAAAATGTTTTCTAAATAACAAAAAGTTAGATTAAGCATTGACTCTAATAGGTTGCTACTGAAATAATTGGAAAGGAAATTCAACAGTGACTAGACTTTCCTGCACTTTGTTCTGCAATATTAATTTAATTACATAGAAAAAACTGTGAAAAGACTGTTATTTAAGTTGCCATATCAAGCACTTAGGAAATGCCTGATTCACAGCTGCCTGTGCAACCTAAATTCACCCCCTTAATGCATCTAACCTGTACACTGAATGAGGCAGGGATCTTGTGGGAAAAATAGGGTGTGATCATGTAAATAGACTATATTATAATGCATACTCACAAGCAGACTAAGTTAAGTTTTCATGGGCAACTGTAAATCTGGTCTTTCCTAACTTTTGAGTGTTTGAAGTTGCAACCTAAATAACATTGGTTGTGCTGTTGTGGGATTTTTGTTGGTAATTTCCTAGATTTTTTTATAAAGGCAAATGTTAAAATACAATCATTATTTTCAGCTGTAGCAATCTCCCCATCATGAATTATCAGCAGGGTTTGATATTCTACTTAAGCTACATGAATAACTAATCAGTAGAAGGATATTATCCAAGTAGGGGGAAATGAGCCACTAATACTATGTGCTGGGTCCACAGGGTGGTTAGGAGGAACCTGACCTGGCTCTCTCTCTTTTACACATGTCAGGGGCTCTTGCCCCATGTGGAGCCCTGAGGACAGAAATGGAATTCACAGGGTTTATATGGGGAGCCTGACTCAGCTCTCTTTTCCCAGTCCCAGGAGCTTGAAGAGCTCCTGCCATCCAATGTCCTCAGCAGGAGATGAGACACAGGAACCATATGTGCCAGGTTTGGAGCAGGGGAGAGCAAGGAAGCCTGGCTCTCGCCCTCCTGCTCCAGCATCTTGCAGGTGTTCAGTGCAATCTCTGATGTTGGTAACAGCAGTAGACTGACTTTCCCCTCAGAATGTTCCGTGATTTCAGCTTGCTGCCAAAGCTGTCCCAACAAACATTAATGAGAGAAGGGAAAACACTATTTTAAACACGTTACAAGTCAGTTAAATCTGACCTAAATTTCATGGGACAAAGAAAAGACACTTCTCTACCCTGAGAGCTATCCTACTGGCAAATATTAAATGCCTGCTACAAAAAATTGAGGTGTAAGAGCTTTTCAAAGAGAAGGCCCCAAGAACCCTTTTATAATGGAAAGTGTCCAGCAATTTTAATTACAGAAGCCACTATCAGCTCCCTCTATAATCAGGGAAGACAGAAAGTTGGTTATAATAAATAGGGACAGGAAAACAGCAACAGATAAAAAACCAAGCCAAAAGTCAAGGAGAATGATGGAAAACCCAAACCTAGAGACAATGAGAAGACAGAAAGAGCAAGCTTACAGTCAAAGTAAAGAAGCAAATGTAGATCCAGGGAAGAAAGTGCAGCATATTATTAAAGAGCCAGCAAAATGTGAAGCAGAATAATCCTTTCAGCGGGGCTGTAGATTTAAGTCAGCTATTCTGAAGTTTATGGTTAGGTCTTATAGGGATTCTCAGTAATAGAAGTACAGCTGCAGCTCCATAGTTAAGGTTGAGTTCCATTTTACACTTCAAGCAAGGATTCAATGGCCTTACTCTATATGGAAAATACAGTATATCCTCCTCAAACTTACAGCATTTATTCTTGGAGAACAGACTGAATTTGCAAACTTAACTCTGTCCTGTGACACTATGAGAAGAGAAAAGACAAATACAAAAAAATTCTTCACATCATTAAAAAATTCAGTTTAATCTAATCTGGAGCCACAAACGCTAAAATGTCCGAACCATGATGATATGGTTATTATATTGAGTTGCCACTGAGTAGAGTTAATGTTGTTTGGGTACTTGATTTCCATACCTAACCATGTTTGGATTTCTTTTAAGTTTAACCTTCTCTGAATTTCCTGGGTTTGTAATGTTTGGTTTGGGGATAATTATAACATTCTTGTAATATTTTTACCCTTAAGTTATTAATACAGACTCTCAGCCTTAACTCCATTTTAACAGTATTGTTTGCCTTGGAATACTAATTAAGTGTTATGAAATTTTAATGAAAGGATGAGCTAGATTAAGGTACTATGAGAGTTTACTTTACTGGTCTCATTAAAGCAGAAAGTAGGGCTGATTACCTCTTTTGTTTCCAAGTTATTGGTAATAAAACATTTAATTCTATAGTTTTGACAGCTTCTAGAGTTCAAAAGTCATAAGGGAGGCCCCCTCAAATCATGGGATTATTTTAAAAATAAAAATTATTCTTGGGTTCTTTATATATTTGCCTTCTGGGTTCATGTTTTCAAGCTTTTCTTCAGAAACATGAGGGCTAGACACTTTCATTTAAAAAATGGAAGCTTAGAGTCTCATGTAAATCACAGGACTCCAAGAGATGGGGCTTTGAAAAGCAACAAATATTGTGAGAGTTGACAAAATTATGCAATGATTCCATGCATTCTTTTCACAGTTATAAGCAAAGGGCTTTTCTGGAGTCCTGCTTCTCCCTGGCAGTAACCATGAGAGATAGTGGCAGCTGTACCTGCAGTGGAAGTTAGAGTATGCCGCAGGCTGCTCTACCTACCTGTGGGACTGAGCAGTTAGAATCAGCAAGTTGTAGTCAGCTGCCTGTAGGTAGCCTACATGGTCTACTATGTCCAAGTGCACTTCAGACATAGTGCATAGTACTGAATTGGGTCCAGTGCCACTGACTTTCCTGGTGAAAGTACTTTCAGATTCATCTGTGTGAATGTAATTCTTGAATCTGAATATCTCATATCCTTGAAGTGTTAGCATTAATTCACTTATATTAGACTGGGAGGGCAGACTGAATCAGACAAAACATGCTCATTTCATGCACAATCAACAACAAAAATGTTACTCAAACTGTTTAGAACTTGGCATCTATGGGCACTCATTGCTGCCCTGATCCTGCCTTTCTAACTCTCCTTCAGGTCAGTTCACTTTATAGCTACTGGAGAGGACAATGTCAATAAGAGCATTTATTTTTCTCAATATTTTGTGATTTACACACACAAAAAGAGACTAAGACTGACCTTTTCTTGTTACAGATTCACCACTTTCCTCCTCACCTTAGTGCATGTCGCCAACCAGCCTCCCCATCTTGTACTATGCCATGCCAACATGTGCTATCATATTATCACTTTTGATCCTTTTTGACTGACTGCAACTGTGCTGTGTTGAATTGTCAATGTTTGAACTTCAGTTTTCCTTTGCTGCTTACTCCACCCTGTACCATATGCCCATTCTATCCTGTACCATATGCCATGTCATCCTGAATTGTGATGCTCATGCAGTCTCTTCTTTCAGAGTTGCCATTCTTCTTTCATTCCTCTTCCCTAGCTCATTTCCAGGGCTGCTATTCTATCCTGATCTCAAAAAACTGCTGTGTTGTTGTTTTTTTAATCACTGCTTTATCCAACAGACACAGAGTTAACATACTTAATGTAACACTGCTAAGACAGGTGAGTAATGCTGCCTGTAAACACAACTTTTTGTAATACCCACATATCAACTAGAAGTATTCTAGCTGGTGATTCTTGTGATTAGCTTACGCTGCAGTGTATCATTCTGCCCGCTAGATACAAAATGAAGCCATGTGCACTATCATAGCTTCTCCTATGTAATCCCTTGACAGTTACAAGCCATAAACTTGAAAAGGCAAATGCATTTACCAGTAATATGCATCAAGGGTTTTTGTATTTAATTTGTTTCCTCCAAACCAGCGTTACACATATTTCAATCACTTTAGGTGGTTTGGGCTAGAAGCAGGGCTGATCTGCAAGACCAAAGAATTAGTTAACATGCTCAGGGCAAGGACGTCCAGAAGGCAGCCAATGAAGCATGAGAACCAGAGATTCTGAGTATGTCATGATAAAGCCTAACGAACAAGGAGATATGAATGATGAACTTACAAGTGGTAGACAGTCACGTTGATGTTAGTTGCTACATTGATATATGGTAATAGGACAAAGGTAAATCCTAGGCAGTCTCAGACCACTAGAAACCTATAACTCTAATTATTTTAAAAAAAGACTTTTAATGACTTCTGTTATAGTCATCTTTCTCCCCCCGCCAACAAAGAAATTCTAGCTGTATAAATCATTTTGTAGGAGAAGTAAAATAAATAAAACACTAGATTTCAGTATATAAAATGATATTGTTCCAAAGAATAGAGCAGCAAACCTCAGCTTGAGCAGCAGAATAAAAGCACTGATAACATTTGGAGTTCTAGAAAAGCTTAGCAGGAGAATCAGGAGAAGGGGATTGGGGTGGAAATCTTTTTGTAATATCCTATGTCATTTGAATCAATTAATAGCTGGGGTGGAAATTTGAAGCTCAAGGGACCAACAGGAAAATGTGGAAAAATGTCTTATTGATCCACCAAATGTTTTTCATCAAGAGCTTAATGCACTGATATCCCAATGAGAGAGGAATTGCATTTTTTTTTCAGCCAGCATTACCCCTGATGAGATGGCAATTTAAGAAACTGGTAGCAGCAATGATTAACATCATGAACTGTACAAAACTGTACAACTAATCTAAAGGCCATGTGCATGATAGATAGCAATCCCTCTCTCTGCCTCTCTTTCCCATTTTTGGTTTTAATTATTTCTTAAGAACAGAGTAGATACAGGCGTTTCAGGGAAGGTGGTATTTCTACTACACTCACTGATTCTGCGTTGAAAGGAAGGACCAGGCCAATAGAGACCTGAAAGCCATATCTGAGTTAAGGGAGAACAAAATGCCTCCTTTTTCATTATTTCTCTTGAAGTGAATTTCTTCTGAAGTAACAATGGGGTTGTTAGACTTAATTCTTTCGTGCTGCTGAATGCCAGCTCTCCCATCAGCCATCGACACTTATAGCCTGTTTAATATTACTTGCATTATTAATTCTAGAGGTGCACAGGTTTATTGCTCAAATGGTATAAGAGACTAGTATGAAGAATTTTTTCCAGCATGAAAGTCAAGTAGCATTCATAGTAGAATTGATTTCTATACAAGGAAAGAAGTGTCAAAGCTGAGGAGTAGGCACTTCAACCAAGCAAGATGTTTCAATGGAAAATATCACATGCTATTTAAGAGAGAGACGCTGACCCAATAATAAGCATGCTCACATGTGACTACATATATATCAATAACATATCTGCAGATCACTTGCATTCTTCTTTCCATTTCTGTCTAGAAATTAAACCAGTCTCAATCCCCAGATGCTTTCATTCATTGCATTTCTCTGTATAGCCCTATATCAAACATTTCTGGTGCTGCTTCAAACAGCAACTTTTAAGCATACTTTTGAACGTATATTTTTCTGTGTTGTTTGGATGGCACTTTAAAAAAAATCAGTCTTAAAGTTTTGCCTTACATTCTAAAAAATATTATGTGAAACCAGCATTCATGAAAGGTGCCCGATTGGCAGCTCTATAGACTCAGGAGTTCAAATTCTCTAGAAGAGGGGTTCTCAACCTTTTTCTTTCTAAAGCCTCACCAACATGCTATAAAAACTCAAGGTCCCAGTGGGGAGGTAGGGCTCCAGTCACCAGAGCGCGGGACTCAGGCTTTAGCCCTGTGGGGCTAGGACTTGGGGCTTCAGCTGCAGAGTGCAGGGGCCTCAGGGCTTCAGCCATTGTGAGAGGGGGAGGAGCTCTGGACTTCAACCACTGGGGTAGGGGGTGCCTTTAGCCCTGTGGGACTGGCAGCTTGGTGCTTCAACTGCAGGATCAGGGGGATGGGGCTCCAGGCTTCAGCCACTGGGGCTCAGGGCTTCTGCCTCATTGGGCTTGGGGCTCAGGGCCCCAAGCTTTAGCCTCACAGGGCAGGGGACTCTGGGCTTCTGCCCCAGAGAGGCACCGAGGCTTGTAGCTCCAGACTTTAGCCCCACAGAGAGTGCTAGGGCACAGTGCTTTAGCCCCATGGGAAGAACATGCTTCAGCCCCATGGAGGCATTAGGACTCGGGGCTCTGGGTTTCAGTCCCATGGGGGGCACCAAGGTTGTTGGCTTTAGACTTGTGGGGAGTACTAGGGCTTGGAGCTCTGGGCTTCAGATTGGGAGAAACCATCTCAGATTGGGAGAAATGTCTTTGTTCAGGGACACATTGTTGTTTGTCTCTTGGACCATTCCATCATTGGCCTTTCTGTTGAGATTGCCAACAAGCTAAGCAATTAAGGTTACTTATGATATTTTTGGGACGCTTTTCCAATGGGAAATAGACAGCCGTGTACTGAGGCCAGATCCAGCCCCCAGCCATTTTAATCTGGCCCTCAAGCTCCCACTGGGAAGCAAAATCTGGGGCTTACCCTGCTCTGGCGCTCGGCGTTCCGGTGCTCCAGCTGGCGAGCAGGGTCAGGGGCCACTCCATGCAGATCCAAGAAGCAGCGGCATGGCCTTGCTCTGGATCCTACGTGTAGGGGCAGCCAGGGGGCTCTGCTCTGCCCCCATCCCAAGCACTGCCCCCACAGCTCCAATTGGCCAGGAATCACAGCCAATGGGAGCTGTAGGGGCAGTGCCTGCAGGTGGGGCGGCGTGCAGAGCTGCCTGGCTGCACCTCTGCGTAGGAGCCGGAGAAGGGACATGACACTGCTTGTAGGAGCTACTTGAGGTAAGCGCTGCCCTGAGCCTGCACCCCAAGCCTCTCCCCATGCTCCAAGCCCCTTCCCCAGCCCTGATCCCCTTCCCACCTTCTGAACTCCTAAATCCCAGCCTAGAACACCCTCTTGCACCCAAACACCTCATCCTCAGCCCCACCCCAGAACCTGCACCCCCAGCCAGAGCCTGCACACCTTCCGACACCCCACATCCCACCCCAGCCCTGATCCCCCTCTTGCCCTCCAAAGCCCTTTGTCTCAGCCTGGAGCACCCCCCTAACACACCAAACTCCTCATCTCCAGCCCCACCCCAGAGCTCTGCAGCCCCAGCCGGAGCCCTCAAACCCCCCCCCTTCCCCACACACACACCACTCTCCAGCCTGGAGCCTCTTCTGTACTCTGAACTCCTCATTTCTGGACCCATGCTGGAGTCTTCACCCCCAACCAGAGCCATCACCCACTCCTGCACCCCAATCCCAACTTTGTGAGCATTCATCCATACAATTTCTATTCCCAGATGTGGCCCTCAGGCCAAAAAGTTTGCCCACACCTGATCTAGCCCATAGCTGAAGGAGGCAGGAGGACAGGACCATCCACCCACAAAAGGTAAGACAGAATTGCAGTCCCTGTGCTCAGTGACTTTTCACAACTTCTTCCTGCTAGTGCCACCAGAAGTGAAAGACACCACGTCAAGAGTAGGAGGGAGATGGAGTCATTGCTCTGTTCTCCCTCTGAACCACAAATTTGCTGACCAGAACACGGAGCACTCTATGGGATGGGGCAGCGTGCGCATTCTTGCCATATGCTGAGGCACTCCTGAAGGGAATGCACTTCTTCTGACAATACTCCTCCCTAAGCTGCCCATAGGGTGGTGCAGGTTTGTACTACCCACAATGTGCAATCTGGCCCATAAAGTACATCTCATGGTGTGTCACACACTGAAGTAATTAATAATCTTCAGTAAATATTATATGATATACAACCGGTGTTCAAAAACCTTACAGCAAAGAAATTATTCAACTAAAAATACATATGTGTGGGAAATATTTAACGTGTTACTGGATCTACATCCTTTCTTGTAAACAAAAGTGCATGTACAATGTATATCTAGGGTTTGTTTTTTTCAAAGTCATTTTTGTTTTGTGTGAGATGCTTCTCATGGGGGTATTCTTAAAAACTACTCTATCAATCTTTGTCAATTCTTGGTGCAGTCATTAGTGAAATGTCACCTTTCGAATTCTTCACACTGGGAGTGTAGACAGCTGTAGCTTTTGAAAATAAAATCTTAAAATGACATAATTAGTGCACTCACACACACTCAAATGTAGATTATGAGAAAAGAGGGCTAAAGAAATGTCTCAAATTACTGTTCCTTGGTAAACACTAGAATTAGGAGACTTCCCTGCAGAGATTTGACTTCTGACCACCATGGTGACTTCCCGTATCTTCTGACTTCCCATGCAGTCATCACCCTTATAACACTATGAATTTTGCTTTATATAAATTGCTCCTGTTCCTGAATATGGGGTATTCTCTATTCTTACTGTAGGGATTGCTTATGAAACTTCAAGTCTACGGGCTTGTCTTCACTACTGGGGAGATTGACACTGCTGCAACTGATGCAGTAGATGTCAATTTAGTGGGTCTAGCGAAAACCCACTAAATCGATGGCAGAACACTTTCCAGTCAACTCTGGTACTCCAGCTCCCTGAGAAGATAAGGTAAGTCAACTGGAGTGCATCTCCCATCGACTCAGCACAGTGAAGCCACCGTGGTAAGTCAATCTAAGCTATGTTGACTCAGATATGTGAATAACATAACTGGAGTAGCGTAACTTAGATCAACTTACCTGGTAGTCAAGACAAGCCCTTGACTAAGATTTTTAAAAGTGACTAGTGATTTGGTTGTCTTTATGTTGAAGAATTATTTTTTTAAAATACTAATCAATAATGATGCAGCATGAACACAATATACTCCATGCATTGATAAGGTGAAAAAATTATAAGTTAGACAACTAAATATCAAGAAGAGATTCTATGTTGAAATTTAGCAAACAGAAGATAAAACTGTAAACTTCCAAATCTTTGATTTTACAGGATACCTTTTCTATGTAACTGTCCTTTGAGACTATTTTTCCCCTTTTCATAATATCACACATTTTCCCCTTTCTGTTTCCTTTCACGCTGAAATCACAATGAAGCAGATAAAGGCTTCAACTTTGAGTTAATATGTGCTACAAACTAGGAAGAATCCATTGTATGACAAGTTTAAAAACAGACACAATGACACCTGGTGGTACTGAAAAAATATAGATTTTCTTTGAAAACTCAGAGCTTAAGAAAACACAAATAAAACAATTATAGGTATTTGTTAAAGAAATTTCTCAAGCCTGAAACTTAAAGCAGCTTCTCCAGGATTGCTAGTTGTGTTTATACTTCACTTATTAGACTATGCAGTCTGTCGTAGGGAAGCTGTGCTGTTTAAAATGAGGTTCCTCACCACACATCTCTATTACTGAGGCAGAACACACTTGATTTTTTTTTTCAGTACAGAAAAAAAAAATGTAGTTCTGGGATGCATATTTGTTATGGAGAAGATATTACCGTAATGTATTCTCCAGAAAGATTAACAAGGTTAAGTGTAGATTGCTTAGCTCAATAGAATATCGGGGTTTAATCTTTCCATCCTCAGTAAAGAAAATAGTCCCATTACAGTGATTATGATTACTCACATGAGTAAACAATACGTGCACAAGTAAAAAATTACAGGACTGCATCCTTAGTTATGACTTCAGTTACAGCAGATGGAATGACTTGACAGGAAAACCTAAAAAAAAGTACTTTTTATTCTAAGAATTTAAAATTTCATATTTTCTGCTTTGAAAACGATCAGACTAGTTGTTGTTCAAAGGCCACTGCATTATGGATTCATTTGAGATGAACAGATAAACCAATATCCACCAGCTATTCAAAGGATTTAAAATGCTAGATTCTCAGAAAATAAGCCTGGACCTCTAATAATTGAAAATGAACTCTGCTATTCAAATAATTATCAAGGGAAGCATGAAGAGAAAAAAATATATTTAGGGCCTTACAGGTCATATTATATCAGTTCTTAAAATGTCACATAATATAATGCACTCTACCCTAATTTCAAATGGATCATGCAGGGTAATGTAAATATATAGGGCTTTGCCAACTTTATAGCTATATTGGTCTCTACCTTTCATCACAAGGGACCCAGCCAGAGAACCATCCTCTCTTCTCCACCTATGTTCCCATCCAACCCTAGTGCCAGCTGATATTCTATTCCCCTCCTAGGTTGTACTCCCTCTCTCTCTTGAGAAGCTCAGCTTTACTTCCTGGCTTCCCTTCCCGCCTATGTTTGAGGTGCTAATGTTTTAAGGTCAGAGAGCTTCACTAATGAATTAAGGGAAACTGCAACAACCACAGAAAAGATGCAAGGCAGTCTGGCAGTATATAAGAGGACTACCAAGCAATCAAGGTAATAGACTCTGTCATACATTAAGTAAGGATGGAGCTGGATGGCTCTGTTCATGTTGCTTGGCCAGGCTGTCCCTAGCTCTAGGGTGAATGGACAAGGAAGAGGAAGGTATAAGGAGCCTCTACCCACACTGTACTCTATGCATGAGCCGGTATAATGGTAATTTCTGAACTCAAGACACTTCTCTGCTAGTGTGCAGAGAACGCAAATCAATCTAAAAATGGCATCGGGGACAGTGACATGACATGGCACCTGTTCATTGCTCCAGTATACTGATATGTCTGAAAGCACTGTAAGAAACAAGCTGTGTCGTCCAAAGGAATGGGGCAACATATTCACCCAGCCCCTACAAAGAGGCAGCACTGCATCACCATCAGCTTACTCAAAGCCATGTGAAATTAGCACAATCTGGCCCACAAATTGCAATCTTCCCCTTTTAGAAGGCCTCATTCCTTTTTTACCTACACTGGTTCTGTCTGTGAGTACACCTCGGACAGACTTCCTGTGGAGAATGAAATCCAAAAATCAAACACGGGTGATTGTATGATGGACAGACATTACAGATTGCAAGGGACTTGTCCGCTGTGAAAATGTAATTATTTCAGAAAGAAGTTTCAGGTAAATTACCAACAGAGAGCCAATGCTAGACACAAATAAAGAAAAGGAACAGGCCTTGAGTTGAATAACACCTCTCAGCGGGCTCTTGGTTTCCACTATTTTCAATGGAAGTAAGTGAACTATTATAACACCTCTCTCCAGTAGAAAGAGAAATACTGTAGATTCTTTTTTTTAAGTTATTTTTAATTTTTAAAGCCTCTTTAGACTACATGGTTGCTCACTTTAGCAAATAGACACGTATCAATGACCTTTTGCAACAAAATGCCAAAGGAAGAGGCATTTAATAACATGCACCTTCTGGGATTAGTGTTTGAATTTTATTCTTGGCATGCTATTTTGACTAATTGTTAACACAAAAAAAAATTAAACTCTCCTCCCCCCAAGTCAGCTAACAGATGATGCATGTATAGAAAAATAGTTCATCAAAGGACTTCATTTTCCATGACAACTACAAAGAAACAAACCTAAAAAGCACTCTTTTGTGGATTTAATGTGGGTAGCATAATCTCCAAAGATTGCACATTCCCCATTTTTTTCAATATATATACCATATGTTATGTTTATGTAAACTTTCATTTTAAAGGTTTTTTAAAAAGGTATATGAAAAGAGATGTTTACCATTTTATTATTATTATGTATTGTATTGTTATGTATTGTTTGTACTGAAGGAGCACCTTTGAGCCACAGTCATGGATCAGAACTTCATTGTGCTAAGCACTGTACAAACAGAATAAAAAGACAGTATCTCCCTCCTTCCCTGCAGTGCTTGCAATGTAGGAAAGAATCAGAATTCTTAAAGAGTTATCAACTGAGATATATGCATCAGGAGCATTTAAGATATTCATACAAATCTTTTTGCTTTGTTAGAAATTTAGCTGTTGGGCTGGGTAGGATTCATATCACGGATAGGCCTGTTTGTGCCATTAAGGCACAGGCCTAAGGAAGCCAGACTCTCAGCTGCCCTAAATTGATGTCAGTGGAACTATGCTGATTTATACCAATTGAAAATCTATTACTCTGTGTTTAGAGTGCTATAGAGCTGTCCTTCCCCATAAATTTCATACCTCCTGATGGACAACATTTCTCAGAGCTCCATATACACTGAATAATCTCTTACATGGCTATAGCATTCACTCCTCTCCACAGTCAGCCAGCCAGTTGTTATGGGAGTAGGGAAGAGAGGAATTATTAGAGTCCAATATGAAGATATATTGGTCTAGTGTGCTGTGCAATATTTTCCCAAAGGAAGTGAGGGAGGACCCATCACTTGGGACATTTACATCTCTACTTGACAAAACATTAGCTTCATATTGTATATTAGCTAATCCTGCATTGGCAGGGAGAAGGACTAGATAAACTAATAGGTCTTTTACATCTTTAACTTCTGTGACTCATCACATAGAAGCATAGCATGTAAGAGATCCCATCAGTGAAAATGCAACAGCCAAAGAGAATGCGTCCACACAAAGAAACTCCGTAAGTACACTGGGATTTTGCCAAGTAGTGTTAATTTATTAAGGACTTAATTCAGCAATGTATTTATGCATGCGCTTAACACTCAGCATGAGTAGCTCCATTGATTTCAGTGGGACTATTGAAGCATTTAAAGTTAGGCATCTGCTTAATCCTTGCTGAATTGGGGCCTGAGTAGGCTGGTGGTACTGCAGCACGAGCACATTTTAAAGATAATCTTTTGCGTAGACACTTCATGCATCTGTCACACAAAACCAAAATAATTTTGGTTCGATCAATATTGTTGACTTTTTTACCTGATTGATTGATCGTTTTATAAAGTGATGATACTCTAGGAAGTGGGCTCATTATTATTGTCAGAGTGCCAATCAAGTAAGTTTTCATAAGTGAAGCACCTCATCAATAACAATGGTAAGAAACACTGATGATATTACAAAGTGTAGAGCAAATAGAGAAATATTTTCTTATATAATAAAATCAAGATTTAATTTAATTAAAAGATCAATGCGAGGGTAGTCAAATTGCTATTCCATCGGTTAGTGGTAATGATCTTAATACATGAACCACATTAGTCTTAATTTTTGCTAACTCTAAATTTAAGTGATAACCAATTTTTTTTTTCAAATGTAAGAAGTACAGGTGGTGAAGATTCTGTGAAGAACAAAAAGTGCCTGTTTAGATGGAATTTCAGCTGCTTTTATTTGCATTGTGTTGTCCTCATTTTTGTTATCATTAAATGGAAAACATTTTTCGTAACTATTTTTATTGAACATTTAATTTGGGTGAGTGTGTAGACAGTTAATCCAGTGAGTAGGAGGAGAGAAAACAAGACTCCTCCCATTCTGCATTCCTCTCTGTCCTCTCCCTGCCCATAAGAAACTCTGCTTACCCACCCCCCGGGCATGTGGATTCAAGGATGTGTTGTTCACTCACAATGTAGCTCACAGGGAGTATTTTGACATCTTCCTCATATGTATTTCAGTGGTTTTCATATTCTAGAAAACTAATACAGCAATATGATGAAAAGCTTTTGAACTGGCCCCAGAAACACAAAAGTCCCAAAGATGCAGAGACCAGCTTACAGAATGCCATTTATCATTCATCTGCATCTCAAAAGGAGCATGTGCTTCTCAAAAGCAATGTTTCTGCAGTAGAATATATTGAAGTTGAAATAAGAAAATGAAGAAGATTCCTCATAGGATACCACTGGAGTAAAATCATAGTTGGTATCTAGGAAATAAATATCTCAAGAAAACAATTGGTTTTCTTTAACAGAAGTAGTAAATTAAACAAAGTACATGTGGTGTAATTGTAAGGATTGTTGTGCATCCATTCATAAAAGTAATACCACTCTTCCTCATGTCACTATCAAGAAGATGACATTATGGAAATGTAGAGTTACATGGAAAATATATATGTGGTAAATATTATCTCAGACAGGATTTGGAAACATTGATTTTTTTTTTATGTTTAATTGGCATTTCCTGGATAGTGAAAACAGAATGAAGTTTCTCACAGCACCTCATCTCTGCTAACAAATCAATGAGCTCCTTTTGTTGCATTCTTTGTATTACTCTGTTGAAATATAGGTTGAATTTCACTCATGTGAGTGGGTCAGCACAAGGCATATGCATCATTTAAATCTCATTTAATCCCTCAAAACATGGCTTAAATAGGATTTACATTCTGCACGGACAATGTACTGACCCCCTGCATGAGGGTGAATTTCACACTGAGGGCAGACTTAATCAGTACTAAAGTTGTGTACAATGCTAGTGATTCTCAATACCTGATTTAAGAAGCTACAAGTAACAGGGACATGGATCAATAGACATGGGACAACAGGGACTCTGTAAGATTCATAATACAACCATAAAGCCTGAACTGAATGCTATTTGAGGCCCCGAGTACATTGTAGGTATAGAATCAGCCACTTCTCCAGCGTCCTCTCATGGCTTGGTGTAGCCCTACAACACCCTGCCTCAATTTCCCCTCTTCAAGATTCCCTAAATAAACTGTACCAGTCCAGAGCCCTTCTCCCAGGAGAAGATCTAAGACCTTCTCTCCCTTGAGTCACTCCCAGGCTTTCCCGATTGTAGTCTTGCCTTGCTCTTGGGAGGTCATTCCCATCCTTACCCGGCTAAAATCTCTCGGTTTCCTGAAGTATCAGGCCTTCTGAAGCAATCTTTAGGTGTCTTCTGACTCTTTACAGTACGTCCCTCGGCCTGCACCACTTCCAGCAGCCCCCATTGGCCTGGAGCAGCGAATCGTGGCCACTGGGAGCAGCAATTGGCCAAACCTGCCGAGGCAGCAGGTAAATAAACTGGCCCCACACTCCAGGGGCTTTCCCTCAACAAGCGGCATCCCAAGTTTGGGAAACTCAGCCATAAGGGAAGGGAAGTACGTTTTAAACTGATATAACTTCGTCTACACTAGGAGTTGTTCCAGTATAAGTATTTTAGAATTTAAAAAAAAAATCAAAGTCCTAACCAACAGGGTTATACCAGTACAAAAAATGTGTGTAAGCCCCACTTAAACTTAGTCCTCTAGCTAACAGCTGCTCCCTATGCATCAGTGGCTCTTTGTTAGGACAACATTTATGTTGTACACTGTACTATGAGTAAATATAGGACTTTGGTCCTTGGTGCCATTAATCCATTAGTGTCACACACATATTAAGGAAGAATATGAATTTGCTGTTTCTCTGAGAGTGCTTGGCGTGCTAAAGGACAAATTTTCAAAGGGACCTCATCTCAGCATTTGATTTCTACTGGTGATAGTATACTGCATGTGCAAAAGCTATGTCTATTTGCACCAAGTGAGGAACTAGCCCAGAATGTTTTTGGCCACTTACCTAATATGTGGTACAAATAATGTTTGTTCCCACCCCTACGCCCCAATCAGAAAATATGACATCTAAAATATTTTGTTTGTGTCCATAATAGACCCTATCCAATCCTACTGGAGTTTTTTCATTGACTTCAGAGACAAGAGAACTGGGCTTTATGACCATCACTAGAGCAGTTCCTGTTATTTATGTTTTTTTACTATGAACTTTGCTTCCTTCTCCAATGCTTCTGCTCTGGTTCAGTCAACAGAATATTTGTCTGTAGCTAAATTGCTTCTTTTTGTCTATTCAGTTTAAGAACTAGTACAATTAGGACTTTCAATATTATCATTATAACAATAGTAACATATAGTTTCTGAAAGTACTTTACACATTTTTTTAAATAATCCAGACAAGTGACCAAGACAAAATAAATCACTTGTGAAAAATACAAAGAGGTATGTCAGAAGGGATATAAAAATACTACAAATGAGCAATTCAAGGGCCTGATGCTTGATATTTACATGTATTTGTGTTTAGCACTGTCTCGCTGCCTCATAATTAGAGAAAACTCCCATGAGGTAGAATGTAATTGCTCATTTTGTAGATGAGGTACTTCTGGATCAAGAAGTGATTAAAATATTTATATTGCACAGCTTGTTCAATTCACTCATATTACCAGATTAATTTACTTGAATTCACCATGCATCAACATTTACACGGTTTTCCTCCAAAAATGGTACTTGAAATAGAATAACTTTTTATCGCTTATTATTCTGTTTAATAATGTCAGAGTGTGGGATGGATAGCTATTCCCTCAATGGCATTTCATATTTACTGTCTGAGCATTACTTTGTGTACTGGGCATGACATATTTAATGGTACTAACAGTGAAAATAATTGAGCTTGGGTTCTCTAGGGAATAGGAATTAAATTTATAAAGATTTGGTAGTGACATATGTAGATAATTTTGTAAGTCCTAAGCAAAGGCAGCAGGGCTGGGAGTTCATTTGTTTTGTTTTTTGTTCTGAGTCAAATTAATGGGTTTGTAACTGAAGGCTTTGTAAACCTTGATATTCTAGTATGACCTTTAATCACAGTCTAAAAGTTCTGTGCTGCTATGCTTTGATCTCTATCCCACCGAACATAGGAGTATAAATTGTCTTGGATCAAAATTCATATTGCAATCTGGATGCTGGGAAGTCCTTCGCATACTGTACCTTTTCGTATTTACCCATGGAATTAGAGTGAAATACATGTGCCAGTATGGGAGCTGGTATCTTGTCTGATACAAAGTCCTGGTGTCCATTAAGGTGTGCTTTTAGCAGAGACATTGCAGTGTCTGACATTGTTGCTGTGTTGCCATTCTCAGCCCTGGTGTCCAGTACAAGTTTAGGTCAAATTTAGCAGCGTTAGATCGATTTAACCCAGCACTCGTCCACACGACTAAGCCATTTTTATTGGCTTAAAGGGCTCTTAAAATCGATTTCTATACTCCTCCCCGACGAGGGGATTAGCACTGAAATTGACCCTGCTGGGTCGAACTTGAGGTAGTGTGGACACAATTTGATGATATTGGCCTCCAGGAGCTATCCCAGAGTACTTCATTGTGACCGCTCTGGACAGTGCTCTCAACTCAGATGCACTAGCTAGGTAGACAGGAAAAGCCCTGCAAACTTTTGAATTTCATTTCCTGTTTGGTCTTGCAGAGCTCATCAGCACAGGTGACCATGGAGTCCCAGAATCGCAAAAGAGCTCCAGCATGGACCGAATGGGAGATGTATCTGATTGCCATATGGGGAGATGATCCATGCTATCCTAACTCCATTCCAAAAGACGAAATGCCAGCATATTTGGAAAAATCTCCAAGGTTATAACAGGGACCCCCAGCAGTGCAGCACGAAACTTAACAAGCTCAGGCAAGCCTACCAAAAAAACAGAGAGGCAAATGGCCACTCCAGGTCAGAGCCCCAGACATGCCACTTCTATGATGAGCTGCATGCCAATCTTGGGGGTGTCCCTACAACTACCCCATCCCTGTGCTTCCCTCCTCTCCCACCCATCCTGGGCTACCTTGGCAGTTATCTCCGCATTTGTGTGACAAATTAATAAAGAATGCATGAATTTGAAACAACAATGATTTTATTGCCTCTGCAAGCAGAGATCAAAGTGGGGAGGGGAGGGCACTTGGCTTACAGGGAAGTAGAGTGAACCAAGGGGGCTGATTTTCATCAAGGAGAAACAAACAGAACTTTCACACCATAGCCTGGCCAGTCAAGAAACTGGTTTTCAAAGCTTCTCTGATGCACAGCATGTCCTGCTGTGCTCTTCTAACCGCCCTGGTGTCTGGCTGTGCGTAATCAGTGACCAGGCAATTTGCCTCAACCTCTCACCCTGCAATAAATGTCTCCACCTTACTCTCACAGATACTGTGGAGCACACAGCAAGCAGTAATAACAATGGGAATATAGGTTTTGCTGAGGTCTAATCGAGTCAGTAAACTGCGCCAGCGAGCTTTTAAATGTCCAAAGGCACATTCTACCACCATTCTGCACTTGCTCAGCCTATAGTTGAACTGCTCTTTCATGAGCCATGGGAGCAAGAGGTAGGCTGGTGTAGATGTGACCGTGCAGTGCTGCCGACTGGGAGAGCAGCCTTAAGCAGAAGCCTCCAGCTGGCATGATATTCCAGGCAGGACTGAATCTCCATTAGCCAAAACTTAAAGAAGAGAATGACCTGGAGTCACTTCCATTTTTGTCCAGGCACCCCCGACCGACCTCACTGAAGCTGGCCAGGAGCACCCACAGGACAATGACGACAGTTAGCAGTTGTATTTCCCTGTCTGCCGTTTGCAAGGCAAGGTAAGGGAATGCTGCTGTGTAGCACTGCAGTTCTGCATCTATCAGACATACGGTGACAGTGAGCTGAGCAGGCTCCATGCTTTCCATGGTCTGTCGTCTGCATGGGTAACCCAGGAAAAAAAGGAGAGAAATGATTTTTTGCCTTTGCTTTCATAGGGGGAGGAAGGCCTGACAACATGTACCCAGAACCACCCGTGACAATGTTTTTGCCTCATCAGGCACTGGGAGCTCTACCCAGAATTCCAGTGGGTGGAGGAGACTGCGGGAACTGTGGGATAGCTACCACAGTGCAACGCTCTGAAAGTCGATGCTAGCCTCGGTACTGTGGACGCACACCGCCGACTTAATGCGCTTAGTGGGATCATACACAATTGACTGTATCAAATTGATTTCTAAAAAATCAACTTCTATTAAATCAACCTAATTTCGTAGTGTAGACATACCCTCAGAAAGCCCTGTTTTGTGGTGCAGCAGTTTTAGAAGAGATGTTGCTTAGGAGGTCTGAGTCACAAGTCAAAGTATCTGACATGCATGGAATCTCTGAATATTCATATCTACTGCCTCTGTACAGACCAATTCAACAAATTGGCTTAACACATCCTCATCAAACTGAAACAGAAAGAGATATGAGGAGAAGGAGATTAATTAGAAAAGGAAGAGTAATTTGAGCACTGCCATACACAGATGCAACTCCCATTGAAATCAAAGGGAAATTTGCTAGATTACACTAGATGTGAATCTGTCACTCTTGCTTTAATTCAGACCTTGTGTGCATTTGAAAAAAACAAGCAAAAACCTAGAAGTATGAAAGGTTTTACAAAATGACCTCTGAGTAAAACATAAATAGGATTACTAAAAGCTGGTGTTTACTTGTCATCTATTTGAGATGTATGTGGACAATGTTGTATGGACAATTTGGGTCTGGTGATATCCAGGATGAGCCTTGTTGCCCTCAGGAAAACGTGGACTAGAACTATCAGAACTCTGCACTTTCAGTCCTTTTAGACACAGACTGCCTACAGTGCCAGGCAACACAAAAGGAAAAAAAAACCCAGAAGCTTGTCCAGTATCAGACTCAATATTTCCTAAGAGACTTGGCTGCAGTCTGTTAAAGAGAGAATTAAGCTATAGAAATGCAATTGACAAAATAAAAGTCCACAATGTCTCTCTGTCCAACAAAGTACTTAGTCATTTCACCTGGGGACATAGTTCTCAGGCTTTATAATACGAAAAATCAGGGGAATGCTCACCAAAAAACAAACAACAAAAAAAATCAGGCAAGAAGGATCTCAACCGGGGCAGTCTCTCTCTGAAGAGAGCAACAAATTTGACTAAAGCTGCAGATGGAGGAGGTATTGACAAACGAATGCATTTTTAAATAAGGGAGGTTAGGAGCTTTCTAGTTATATTACCTCCTGACAGTGTGGCCAGCTTTTAAATCCTGGTGATTATCAATGGGTAGTGCAAGAAAGGAAGGAG
The DNA here is from genome assembly GCF_003597395.2 of Chelonoidis abingdonii. NCBI lineage: Eukaryota > Metazoa > Chordata > Testudines > Testudinidae > Chelonoidis > Chelonoidis abingdonii. The sequence goes on from NC_133770.1 coordinate 200,224,408, forward strand.
AAAGAAATATTCAGATGCAAAAATCCAACTGAAGGTCTCAAAATTTAGTCATGCTAAAGTTCTTCCTCTGGGTTTTTTGCTTCATTATAATTTATTGTGCTTTTGCTCATTGTTAATAATATCCTTATGAAGGGTGGGCTGGTTCATTTGCTTTGTTTCCTTTGAAACATGATAAGCAGGAAACCTACATTGGTGGACTGATTGATCCACTGAACCAGCCCACCTTTCATAATGCTCCAAGATGATTGTGTAAAGCTCTATATAAGGGGATAAGTCTTGTCTTAATAAGTCCATTATTTTAATGGCACTCGCTAAAGGTTTGAACCTTGGCTCCCTTGTGCCTGAATCCTATCCCTAAATAAGCTAGTTGCACTCATGAAATGTGCATTAATTTCTACTGTGCACATTCTTCAGTTTGGTAATCAAGATTTTGATTACTTTGGTCATAAGTGGTTAGCATATTGTTGTCTACAATTCAAGAAACAAGGTCTGCACTAGTTTACACATCACACAACCCTGTTAGTGTAGAGAGAGTGAATATAAGTGAGCACAGAATTTCTTGTTTCTAAATGTAGAAGGCTTAAATATTTGTATGCTATACTTACTTCTGGGTGGGGTTAACAAGCCATTTCCTCCGTTTTGTATTTTGAAAAATCACTATGCGGAGATTACTGTACCCATATTAAGTTTCCAATCATTATGTGGATGTACAAGTGCTATTAGTATGTAGGGATTGCTTTGGGATGATATCTTCAGGCCAGATTCTCCCCACTACTGTCCATAGAGCAGATTTCATCCCGGTGGTAGGGCAATATCACCCACCATGGTGGGTTACTCTGAAGGAGGGAAGTTTTAAATTTTGCTGGAGGCTCCCAGGGAGCCCTTTCATCAGAGGCAATGCACTTAGTCAGCACAGCACTGAGTGATTTAGTAATACTCCCCTTTCCTGAGCTGTAGTGTCTACTTGTAGAGCACCTGGCAGAGACTTGGAGATATTTTATCACTGTATTCCTTCCCTAAAGACTTTGAGTGGGATTCACAGAGGTGTCTTGGGCACTGAAACATTAAGTTGTGCACTTAAGGCAGATTAGCGTGACTCTTTTGCAAAGAACTTGGGGACAGTGTTTCCCTTTACCCAGTGGTTAGAGCATTCACCCCAGCGATGGGAGATGCAGGTTTAAATCCTCCCTCTGCTTCACGTGGAGTAAGGATGACAATCTACCACAAGGGTGCCCTAACCACTGAGCTATGTGTAAGAATAAGATTTTGTCACACATATTTTTAGTAAAAGTCATGGACAGGTCATGGGCAATAAAGAAAAATTCACGGAAGCCCGTGACCTGTCTGTGACTTTTACTAAAAATATGCAGGACAAAATGCGGAGCTACAGGCTCCCCACACACACAGTGGTGCCTGGCTCAGAGCTGCAGGCTCCTAACATCATTGGTGGCTCCAAGCTCGGGGCACCTCTACCACCTGTGATGGCTCTGGCTCAGAGCTCTGGGGCACCCCCGCTAACTGCTGCGGTCTGTGCTCCGTGGCACCCTTGCTGGCTGCAGGGCCAGGAGCTGCGGAGCACCCACACCGCCTGTTGCAGCTTGGAGCTCTGCCCACAGTGGCAGGAAGCTGCAGAGTGGCCCTGCTGCCCATGGGGCTGGGAGCGGGCCTGCTGCCTGCAGCAGCCAGAAACTTCCGGGGGCCTTGCTGCCATGGCATCTGGGAGCTCTGGCCCGCAGTTCCCAGGCGCCAGGGGTGGCAGGGACCCTACAGCTCCCAGGTGCCAGGGGCTCAAGGACAGAGGTCTCTGCAAGTCATGGGTTCCTTGACTTCCATGACAAAGTTGTAGCCCTGGCTATGGGAAATGCTGGGGCACAGTTCTCCCAGTCTGTCTTGTTGAAACTAGCCTACTGTGTATAACTCATTGGCTTATACTGTGTATAACTAGTCATTGGCCCAGGGGCACTAGAACCTAGGTCTCCCACTCTGCAGCTGAGTGCCTGAACCACTGGGTTATACAGTCACTCTTGCACTAGCTCTATGACTTTTTACTACAAAACTGCTACAGCGAGACTCCTGCCTCGGCGTACCCATAGCCCAGAAGCTAAGGCACTGTCTTGAGAGGTAGGAAGATCCTGTTTACAATCCCTGCTCCAGCATGGGAGGATTTGAAGTTAGCTCTTGCACATCCTGGGGGAGTGCTCTAACTACTCTACTAAAGGGTATAAGTGGGGCACTACAAATTCCTCCTGTATCTTTTAGCTATGTAGGTTTAGGTATGCTCAGAGAATGCCTAGTGGATCAGGCCCCAAAAACAAGATAGGTGGGGGAAGATCTAGACTGTAAATCCTTCTGGGGTTAGCCCTGGCGGTGTTGGGATGTGGGCCACTGTGTATATGCCAAGACACCTTGGGAACTTCAATGGCAGAAACTTATGCACCGACAAGGTTAGGCAGCAGAATGCCACTAATGCCTAAACATTAGACTTAGGCACCTTAAGTGACACCTAAGTGCTTACATTCCCCATGTGAATCCTACTCTTTCCACAGTCCCTGTCTGCAGAAACCTGTATGAACCCCAAGTTTAAGCTTGTGTCTCATCTTTTCCAGAGTGCAGTTAGCTGAAAATAACTCTTACATTTTTAATGTATGTTGACAAGAATTATTTGTTCCTTATCAATTAGTGAAGAGTATGAAGGCTATAGAGGAACATTTCCCAAAGTGGCAGGCACTCACTAGCTGGCTCCAAAAGAAACTTTAATGCAGGAAAGACAATTGTCTGTTGCTCTCAGGGCTGTGGCTTTCTTTGATGCTGGCCTCAGAAACCAAGATCTCAAAACAAAATTTGAACTTCAAGAGGCAAAACCACAAAAAGAAAAGAAAAATTTTTACAGTAAGTTAAAAATGATAGAGTATCCCACTTGTAATGAGATGCTAGTGGAAACAGCTCTTTAGATTTCTCCTGGGGCCTCTAGTTGCCAAAGACAGACATAATATTTTCTCATTATTAGCTCTTCAGCAGAAAGGAAACAGGGTATGGCGTTCTTTGCAGTCACACAGAAGAAGGGGCATTTTGAATCAGTAATTTAGAGCAGTAAAATGAAGGGGAAATGGCAGCAGAACTTATAGTGATGCATAATTATCTCAGCAAAAGAGACAGGCTGTGAATATTTCTGTTGATTTTGTTTCAAGAATAACCCTCTTGAGAATTCTGATTTAGGAAGGGGAGTGGGGAAAAGAAATAACTAGAACAACTTTGTTCCCCAGCACTGCCTGCACATTCCTACAAGGTGCATGGTAATGTTCTAAAAGAGCAGAGTTTCACACCCATCAAAACAAGGCATACAGCTGCAAATTGAGAATCATCTGAGCCTCTTGCTGTTTCAGTCATATCACCATGTTTCTGTGTGGCAAGCAAACAATTTTCAGCTTAACACATCTTTGGCGAAGAAGTTTGTGTTACACTTGTGCTTGCAAACCTGCAAGACAGCTGTCATTGCAGCTGCACTTTCCTTATGTACAATATTCCTGAAAAATGTGGGGTGGGGCGTTTACTTCCACAAACACCCCTATTTTATGTGTGTTACATAATACATGCACGTTTCTTGTTTATTATGATTGGGTGGGATTTTCAAAGGCACCTAAGTGAGTTAATAGGACTCATGCTGCAACTAATTTATTTATCATTTCTATTGAGTAAGTAGTACTTCAGTTAGTACAAACATACAGCAAATGACCATCCCTGGGCAGAGAATTTAGTAGCCTGAGGACAAGACTTGGCTTCAAAAACTCTAATCCCAAATTTCATGTTTACCAGTAATCCCTGTGTGACATCAAAAATTCTGCTTCCGTGTCCTCATCTGTAAAATGGGGATAATACTTTCTAGCTGCACCTACATTACTGGGAGGTAGTCGAACCTTGTTCGTTGAGGATTGATTCTATTCTCAGTGAAGTAAATAGCAAAATTCTCATTGACTTTAATGGGAACTGGATCAGACTGTCTGTGTGTGTGTGTGTTTGTGAGAGAGAGAGAGAGAGAGAGAGAGAGAAGGTCTTTGAAGACAGGATGCAATCCTGAACTCTTTTTTTTTTTTTTTTTTGCCACTCCTATATTGCAAAGGGAAGTTCTGGCTGTTTTCTAGTCTCAGTTGGGGGATCTTCCCACCATAGGGGAAGCCCTAATTGGTGTATGTTCCTGGGGCTCCACCAAGCTTGCTGAGGGTATATCCAGTGTAAGGGCTATGTCTGTAGCATAGCTGCACTTGGGGACACTCTAGCTGGTGGATGATGACCACCATGGGGACATAGCCAGCTGGGTGTAGTTTAGACCAGCCCTCGGGTCATTCTGCACTATGTTAGGAGCACAACTGGACCCCAGCCAGTCCCATAATGGGAGGGTGGGAAAAGGTTCTGCCTTTTAGCTGTGCCCAATGGACAGTAGGGGCAGCTCAGGTGCCAACAGTGGTGTGGAGGTGTTAAGTGCCTTTACTATTGTGAAGCATTATCAAAACAGCCTGTTGTGCAACTGAGTTTTCCAAACCTGTCAATAAAAGCCTATACGCCTTATGTTCAAAAGGCCCGGAAATACTTGCACACCACATGGCATATATAACATAACTATGTCTAGACTGGATATCCCAGTGGAATTACTCAAAGTTTGAGCACTCTGCCTTTTTTTTAGGATAATTTCCATAATAAAAAGGAAGCAGTATTCACAAACCAAGGTGTTATAGTTTACTAGAAATTGGCTCAAAATGCAAAGTTTGCCTCTAGGATTCAATGTTTGGGAGTGTTGAGCTCTGAGATTTTGATTCAGGCACAATACAATTTTTAACTAGTGGTGAAAATAAGACCTAGACATACTCTCATATTTGAGGTCACGAAGGAATTTTCCTCCAGGCCAGATTGGCAGAGGCCTTGGAGGTTTTTCGCCTTCCTCTGCAGCATGGGGCTCGGGTCACTTGCTGGAAGATTCTCTGCACCTTGAGGTCTTTAAACCATGATTTGAGGACTTCAGCAACTCAGACATATGTTAGGGGTTTGTTACAGGAGTGGGAGGGTGAGATTCTGTGGCCTTGATTGTGCAGGAGGTCAGACTAGATGGTCATAATGGTCCCTTCTGACCTTAAGTCTATGAATCTATGAATCTATGACAAAGCAGGACTGAGATCCATTCAGTTATTCTGTGTGAAGGGCAAGACGCATTTATACTTTACAAAAAGTTATTTACAATTATATTTATATTTTAAATGCATAATATAGTGGTTTCTTTTCTTTTCATAGCAGTTTCATAGAAATTGAAGGCCTGGACGAAGTTGCCGGATCAGGCACTCTGAATGAAAACGCCATGTAGAGAGAACCATCAAAAGGCTTATATACCATTTTAATCATCAAGAGGTTGTATGTGAGACCTAAGCAGTCTTGCATTGGTCCCTTGCACAGGACTGAATTTCGCCCTCCAGGGTAAAAGTGAATTTTCCCCTGACACACGCACGGACCCAAGTTTCCTTGCACTTTGCATAAATCTGCTAACATGTCATCTCACTGAGTAACAGTCAAAAGGTAGCTACAAAAAATCCACAGCAAAACAGAACATCTGTTTCAACTATTGGCTTATGATTTTGAAAAAAACTCACAGCACTGATTAGAGAAATAGAAGGGCTGCTATGCTTGGCTTGGCTGCTATGCTTTCCAGCCTGAATTAGGATTTGTAGAGATTTTATTCTAAGAAATCCCCAAGCCCTAAAATTTAATTTCTTGAGCACCACTGCACACCTGAGAGAGAAAACAAACCAGAAATAGGGGTGGAAGTGGGGAGAAGGGAGGTTGTTTAGAAGTGTTTTAAGACAGAAAAATAAGCTGACCAAGTAAAACACTAAAACATCAAAACCTTGCAAAGCCCACACATTCCCTTTTCTGGAATCCAGCAAGCACGTTTTTATTGTACTTTACGGAAGGGAGGAATGCTCAGTCAGACAGCTTTTAGGAATATAATTTCAGGAAGGTAAAATGCACTAGCATGATATTTTTACTTACCTGATTAACCAGAGGCTATTTTGAGAATACCTCTGAGGACCAACAGAATGTTCAACTTGGTTAAACCTGGAGTTAGTTGTTCCTAATAATAAGTGAGAGCGAAGTTAGTTGAATTGGTCTTAGAGGCTTTGTGAAATAAGGATATGATTAACTGACAATGACAATAACTGTCTTTGTGGGGATTATTTTCACTGTAATAAAAGTGGGCAGTCAGAGTCCCAACACCCGAGACTGAGAAAAGAGCAGAAAGTAGTAAGGGAAAGCATATATGTGATTTGAACTGACCTTGATCTTCAGCATCGTTGTCTCCGTAGGCAAGGAGGTGCAATTTTACAGGTCAACAGAGGTGAGAGAATTTTGCTGTGTCCTGAAAGAATGCCTGGAGTACAGCTTGTAATAAAGTGTATGAGAAAGTAAAATTTGGTTTGTGAAATGCCCCTACGGATAATGTGTGAAGCAAAGGAAAGGTTAGAAGTTAGATTTCTTCTTTCATCCCAAACCTCTCTCTCTTCCTACAAAAGGCTCTACCTTTTACAATCGTAGAAGACAAAAGGAAACAGTGTCTCCTTTTCCAAAATTTCACCTTCTCTCACTTTAGCTAAACACACACAGCCTACTCAAAAACATTCTCACAAAAATGGCAAGATATGTTCTGCCTGGGGTTTTACCAGTGTAAATCTAATAAGCAGTTAGACTTTATTTTGTAAAACATTTGCAGGAAAATGAAGAACAGTGTCATCATCAGAGCAAAGTTTTGCCAAATGTTACCCCCTCACACACACACTCTACTCACTATCATTTGGAGCGATTGTGTAGTCAAATTATAGCAAACTCATGTTGGTAATTTTCTGTAATATCATGGATATCAAATAAAATATTGACGGCCTCCCTCCTGCCACATTTGTCATTAGTACCTTGCACGCAAAATGCTTTGTAGAGCTCATGTTATAAGATGAATAGATTTTCAGTGGGTCCTGTCTCCAGCTAAACTTAGTCTGATTTCCTTCTTCTTAACTACCCCTTTGTGTGCCCTGTGCACAGGGAGAAATACCAAGAAGTGACTCCTGGAAAGGTGTCAAGTTCACACAGATAAAAAGGTGTGTGCTGCTCTTCTGAGCAAAGCACTGCAGCATCCAAGGGCAAAAAGGAAACACAGCAGCTTTTGTTACTAACCTGGGAGGTGTTGCAAACAACAGAAAGGACACAGAAATAACACAAGGGTCCAAAAAAGGAAATAATCCAATGAGATTCATTCTCACAAAAAGCAGACAGACAGACCTGGGAATGAATATTCTAAAAAAAATAGCTATTCAATGAAGGGAGATAGGGAATAGCTATTCAATAAAGAAAGCGCTATGATTCAGTTGTGACTTTCAGCCACTGAACCACATTGGGGGCTGCGCAGAGTGGTACAGACCTAGGCAGAGCTTCCAAAGAAACTGTGCTTCCAAAAAGTCTTCCTGGAGTTTTAAGGCATTTGCAGAGGGAGTATTCATGATCTCTTATGATGATGTGCCATTGTGGTAAACTCTGTCCCAAATCTGGACCTTAGCGTACAAAATCTGGGTGCTTACTATGAACCTCCCCAAGCTTATACCCAGCTTGGATCTTATTTCGCTGCCACCAGATAGTATTGAGGCTACTATCAGCCTGGGTTCCCCAAATTCCTTGGGGGGACCCCCTCTCTGGCCTCCCCAACTTTCCCTGGGAGGACCCCCAAGACCCAGACCCCTGGGTCTCCCTATCTCAAACGGGAAAACAAGTTCCTCCCCCTTGTCTCCTCGTTATCTGCTCCCCCGCTTCCCTCCCTGGGTGAGCCTGGGCGATGCAGTACTTAACTCCTTGAAGGCAAAACAAAGAGGGTAATCACCCTCCCCCTGAGGCGATGCCTTCAAACCTAGTAAAGCTAACATAAAGAGATTTTCCACCCCTCCTTCCTGTAGCCTCACCAGAGAAAAACCAAAAACCTCAACCAGGTTTTAAAAAGAACTTTATATAAAGAGAAAGAAAATACAGAAAAATATCATCACTGCATTAAGATGTCAATACAGGCTCTTGGCTTATAAGAAAATAGGAATAAACAGTCTGATTTAAAAGATAGCCCAATTAAACCAGTCCAGCAAATCAACACCCATGTAAATACAAATCAAAGCACATCACAGCCGATTACTTTGGTTCCTTTGTACTCACACTTGATAGTAGAATATTTGAAAGAAGATGGAGTTAGAAGAAAAGCTTGTTTACTCACAGCCGAGGAAAACAAAAAGACCCAGAACAAAGCCAAAAACCTCCAGAGGTTCCCACCCTTACTTTTGAAAATCCGGTTTCCTGATTGGTCCTCTGGTCAGGTGTTTGGTTCCCTTTGTAAACCCTTTACAGTAAAAGAAAATTAACCCTTACCTTACCTATCTACTTATGACAGCCATTCCCTGCTCTGTGCATCTGACTGGGGAGGCTCGCTGAGGTGGAAAGGGGGTATGGCCACCATGGTACCTCGTGCACGCGCGCACACACACACACCCCTTCCTGACCAAGGAAGCTAGGAGGGTGCAATATCTGCTTCTTGAGACCCATAACCTCCCCTCCCTGCAGAGTGGCCAGGTACAATTAGTCAGCAGTAAGGCCAAAACACCTAGAAGTGATATTTCATTTCAGTATGATCATATAATGTACAAAGGCAGGAAAAATGTGCAATGTTGAGCTAGAGACTATATTTTGGCACAAAAGATAGTGCCCTTCTCAATAAAGTGTTCTTGAGGCTGATGTAAAATTCTGCACATAGTTGTTGGCATCTGTATCAGAAAGATTTGCAGGAACTGGTGTGTATGTACAGAGAAGAACAAAGAGACACCAGCGATTCTGCAAATATTGTTGTACAGTAGGAAGAAGCATTAAAAGACTCAAACATGTGCATTTAAAGAGTTAATCTCTAAAAAAAAAGAGACCAGCTCCAGCAATATTTCCTGTACTTCATGACAAATACCACTAAAACCAGTAATAGTTCCAGAACCGGAAGGAGCTTTTTAAACGCACTCACTGTAGCTTGGCTAAACAATCAATGGAGCTTATGATAACCATCTACAAAGGTTTGAACATGAAAAATAAATCATTTATGGTGACCCAATGAGATAACTAGAAGTAGTTAAATGTATCTAAAGAAAGTTTAAATTCCCCTAAGGCCTCAGGTCAGCAAGGTGCTTAAGCACATGCCTAACTTTAAGCACATGAGCCATCACAAAGGCATCGATGTGGTATCATCACTCCCATGTCTTTGGGAATCCATGTGAAACATCTACACTTCTGTGCATCTTCTAGATTTTCTCTCTTTACTCATTCCAAGAGCATGGCTGTGCAGGGAATGGTCCCACAGTTTGCAACTGCACACTGCTTCCTCTTTGGTGGGGTTAAAGGCCATGGATCCAGAGTTATCTTCTATATGAAACTCTGGCAGTGGCTAGTGCAGCTGAAGTTGCTACAGCTGACCTGCGTCCTAAGTCCCTGCAGCTGAAGTCCCCCTACAGCTGACCTGCCTCCTAAATAACATGGTGGCCTGGATGCCTGTCATCCAGACTGATCATGGTGTCCATTCCATTCCATTCCCACTCTCCAGGCACATTGGGAAGCATAAGGATTTTGAATTTATGAGCATTAGGGGGGAAATATACTTCAGAATTCCTGTAATTCAGCTCATTAAATATCAGACTAAAGTTTTTCAGCTGAGTTATTTTGTTATGACATCTCAAACTCCTTTGTTCTTTAGAAAAAGGGAGCTTGGCTAATTAAGGACTTCACTGTCAGATCACCACTGTACACGAGTGCTTGAATTGTAAACAGACATTCCATTGCTGCAAAAACGAAACCACAAACCAAGCAAGGACAATGAAAGCAAGGAAGTCCTCCAAACAAACCACAAGCGCTGGTGTGACATCAAAAGGCAACATGTTGTAACAAAATAAATCTTTTTGCATGTTGACTGTGTGATCTGGAATCTCATAAATCTAACTCCATTTGTAGGTATGCATTGATCAAATTCAATTTACTGAAACACTGTCTCTCATTAAGAATAGCAAACAGATCTTCTATACAAGATAGTGGATATTGTTCTACACATAAAACTCGATTCAATGTCACTTTGAAATCACGGATTCAGACAACTATCCCTCTTGATCACTGCTACAATGAGTGTAGCCCACTGAAAAGGACACAAAACTCCAGTGTTACAAAATTGTTCAAATCAGCTTCCAACCCAGACTTCAGAGCATAAGGCACATCCCTGAAGTTGCAATGTTTTGGCTGGCTGTCAGACTCAACAGTGAAGTTTACTGACATGTTGCTCATCATTCCAACTTTTCTTTCAAAAACTTTGTCCAGTATTTCTTGAAGATTTCAAGATGTTTTTGTGATCACCTTGATCTCCATCCAATTAACCTTCTCCATATAATGATGGATACTTTCCTTCAATCACATACAAGGGTACAATGACTGATTGTCCATCTAGCGGAACATTCACTTGGAGAATCCCTTTTGGGACCAACTTTTCTCCAGTATAAATCTTCAAAACTGTGGAGGTTCCTTCTAGAATAACTTGTGATAGTCTGATTATAGGAGCAGAAATCAATGAGATGCCTGCCCTATATCAATTTCCTTTTTTATAGGAATTCCTTCAAATCAGGTGTGCAACCTCAGTGCCATTTTTTACTCCAGTTTGTGAAAAAACTTGATCAGTGTCACTTGAACTAGGCTTCTTCCACATTATGAATTCCCGACTTCCATCCTTTTTTAGGTTCAGTCTTCAAAGATGTCTTTTTTTATGGACAGTTGCTCTGTTTTGATTAGTGTTGAACTGTGTGTCCTTTCTTCTGGCACTTCCTGCAAATAACCTGGTATGCCCAGCAAGCCTTCTCAGCATATGCAGTTTCTGCACAATGACCACATAGAAATTCCTTACATTCCCATGGGTGTTTTTCACCAATTCAGGAGATGAATTTCAATTCACACTAAATTGCAGAGAATCCTTCTCTGCAGTTATTTCAACCACATTTTTGAATGCAAGCTCCGATACAGTCAGTAACTTCTTCCAGACTTTTTCATTGCTTAATCCAGAGACTAACTGATTGCTCAGGGCATCACTAAATGCTTGTCTAAACTGACAATGCTCTGACACTTCCTTTGAGCAGCAACAATCTGTGCTATGGACTCTCCACTGATGGAACGGTTATCGTCTATGGGTTAGGAGAAAAATATACCTGAATTACTGCAATAATTGTGGTGTACAAGCAGGGCCGGCTCCAGGGGTTTTGCCGCCCCAAACAGCCAAAAAAAAAAAAAAAGCCATGATCACGATCTGTGCTATGGACTCTCCACTGATGGAACGGTTATCGTCTATGGGTTAGGAGAAAAATATACCTGAATTACTGCAATAATTGTGGTGTACAAGCAGGGCCGGCTCCAGGGGTTTTGCCGCCCCAAACAGCCAAAAAAAAAAAAAAAAGCCATGATCACGATCTGCAGCAATTCAGTGGGAGGTCCTTCACTCCGAGTGGGAGTGAGGGACCCTCCGCCGAATTGCCGCCAAATACCTGAAAGTGCCACCTCGCTCCACAATGGCCACCCCAAGCACTTGCTTGATAAGCTGGTGCCTGGAGCCGGCCCTGTGTACAAGGCAGTTGTAGGAAATAACGGGTCATGCAGCAGTTCATTTGCCTTTGAACTCATCACTCTCAGCAAGGTTGAAACTCGTCCATCTGCAATGGTGTTGAAGGTTACAAACATGTCAAAATGTTTGAGGTACACCACTCATGATTTGCAGTTCACAAAAATTGCCTTTTCTTTGCTCTCCTGTTGGATTTCATGCCTCCTGGATGTCTTCTCTGGCACAGAGAAACTGGTTGTTTTTGTTTTGTTTTGGTTTCTTTTTGTATCTGCACTCGACTTGCCTCTTCTGGCTGCATGCCAACACTGCAAAATTCTTCCTTTGGTTATAATTGGGTTAGCTGTGCTAGTGTGCACTGAGGCTGTGTAGCCAAGCTATTTGTCTGACTGCTTGCACATGGTCAACCAATATAACTGCTTACTTCCCCCTCACTGCTCTGGTCGCAGTAGTTCCAGACAGCAAACTATTCCTTTGCTTTGATTTTAATTGTCAACTCCCCCCTCTCTAGTTCATGCTGTCACAGCAGCAATAGCAGCAGTCTGTCACCTTGTTCCACCAGGTGAGCTTTTCCTTTCTTTCTTTCTTTCTTTCTTTCTTTCTTAAATAGCATTATTTGCTTAGTCTTCCTTCTTCTGGCAGAGGCACCAGTGGACACCCAGGAGACATAAATCCTTCATCACCAAATGTGATATTTGGACCCATCAAAGAAGGGGATAGACTGACACAGAGGGAGCTGTCAACTGTGGGGGTAACTTTATTGGTCTGAGTGCAGAACTGAAACTACGCAAGAGAAGCTTTGCATGGGAGAGGGCAGAAGTGTTCAAGCATTTAAAGGGGCAGAACATCACACACATTACTAATAAGACTAGTGAGATTTTCTGATTATTCCTGATTAACAGAAATAACAGACATCTAGGGACATTTTAGCTTCCTCCTGTAATGGAAGCACAACTTTAATTTCTTTCCTAAATTAAAGCTGTTTAAAAAAAAGCTAAGTTTTAAACAAAATCCTACACTGGTTTAAATCATCATAATTCCACTGAAGGGCAAAGGAGCTATGCCATTTTACATTAGTGAGGATCTTGCTAGCAGTTTGATAATAGTGCTGAAATATATCAGTATTTCTTAAAACTAAATAGATATTGGGATGCATGGAACACTCCAGGGTTTTTTTTTGTTGTTGTTGTTTTTAATTAGTACCTGTATATATTCAGAAGCAAAGACTTTTTTAAACTCTGACAAATTCAGAATTGTATTTCTTATTAAGGGCTCTAAGCCACTCTGCAGATAGCTGTAAGCTTGCAGTGTTAACCATGACACTCTTGAAGAAAAAAATTGCTTGACCTTAGAGAAAGGTTAGCTCTATGCTACAGGGATTCTAATTTTTAGTTTCATTAAAGAATTAAATTAGAGTAAAACTCTTACCTCTTTCCCCCCTCCTTAACGCAAAAAAGGAATGTTAGCTTCACCCAGGCTTGCTGCTCATCTTCAGTATTTTGCAACCTTTTCTTCACAGCAAGGGCAAAGGTCTCTGCATTGATATTCTGAAGGGAATCTGCATGACATTGTTAGGAATGGGCAAGTGATCTGAAAGTCCCTACACAGCCAATATGATTCTGATTAAAGCTTAGCATTTGTTTTCTTGCTCTTTGGAGCAGACAGCATGCTGCCTGGAATTAGAAATATGAAAGGGAAAGGAATTTCCCACTGTGCAGAGAGCATTTCTTCCTCTTTTCACAATGCAGTAAAATTGGCAATTTTTCTTCCTGAGATTCAGATCATTAAAATGAGGTCATCTTTGCTTTCCCCTTTAGAATGTGATGGTGTTATGTCTCTCAAACATTATTCCCTAGAGTTCGTGAGAGAGACCTGAGATTGCACTCAACTTTCTAACTAATATTTCATCTGCAGCATTTTAAGCTGGAAAAAATATATACATTATTTCACCAAGCAAAAGAGAAAGTTATAGTTTGAGGAAAGTTTCATATAGCAAATTAATAACAAATGTGAATAAAGCATCATGCATCTTGAAGGACGGCTATAATACTGTGGATAATTTCATCAGGCTGAATTGTCCCCATAATTATGCACTAGGAATCATTCACATTTTGATGAGAAATTGCCAAAATTTAGCATTTTTGAAAAACTTTCCATCCATGCTATTTCTAGTACATCCACCATCACAGTAGCTAATTTCCAATACCAGTATGCCACACATAGCATATATATGCCATAATTATTTTTTCCTAAAATATGAAATCTGTTTAAATCTATTTGACTATTACAATTGTATAAGAAAGTGATTCTGTCCACTCCTATTGTGATTTTTTGTAATATTGTCACTATGTATAATTTTACAATTGTCCAAAACAATACTTGCAAAATGTTTCCACATCTGTTGTCACCACAACATCCCACATTCTTGTACTCAGTCACTGTATATGTGCATATTTAGTAATCAGATGCACAGTTTCTGAATCCCACAAAGCAGCTGACAGTGCAGAAAACGTCAGCCTCATAGGTGTTCCCTAGGGCGTAAGGATGCTGTCCCCTGGTGCTGCTGGCAATCACTGCCACAGCTACTACAGTGTTTCTTTAATCCAGAGGAAGTTTGAGAATTCTTAAAGGACTACTCTTTCTGGGATATATTGACAACTTTATCCAGGGGCAGTGCTGGGGGCAGGGAGGCTTGCGGGGGCTATAGCCACCCTAAAATTTCCCTTAACCTCTCATAGTCACCCCTCCTAGTGCAAAGGTCAAAGGTTATGTAGAATTAAGGGTAGCATGGTATGGCATTGCCATGTTTACTTCTGTGCTGCTGCTGGCAGCAGAGCTGCCTTCAAAGCTGGGCACCCAGCCAGCAGCTGCCACTCTCCAGCTGCCTAGCTCTGAAAGTGAAGAACAGAAAGAGCAGTGGTTGTTAGGTGGGTGCCCCCCTCTGAAGGCAGCGCCATCACCAGCAGCAATGCAGAACTGCAGAACCAAGGATGGCGTGTGCCCGCAAGATGTATAGCACAGTCCTCCACAATTTTATATCTAGCCCAGCTCAACCCCCCGCTCCAGCGGGAAGAGGCTGGCACCGCTCTTGCCTCTAGTCCATGTGGAAGATTTTCTCTGGGCCCTGTGCTTCTAAAATCCTAGCTCCATCAGAAGCGGGATTTGCAGTACACGCTTTACTGGACCCCAACCCTTTCCAGTTTGCTATGTTGTAAGTCATGGTTGCAGACACATTGTCAATGGAGTTGCTTTTATATTCACTCCAAGGTAAATTAGAGTGGAATCTGTTCCTGAGGCAAATTATACCCTCAAATGTGTACCAAACTCTGATGTCAACAGGAGTCACATGAGAGTGCAAAAGAGTAGAATAAGGCTGTTCGGATGGGGTGGCGTAGTTGGAGAAGGGCTCAGCTATGCAGTTGCTGAGTTTACCCACATTTCTGATTTGTAGATGCAACATACATATTTTTGGTGCACAACTAATGTTTAATTATTTGACCCCAACAGCCATATTTTTCATTGTAAGATCTTTAGGGGAGGCCTTGTGGATGGGATTTTCAAGATGCCCAAGTAACTTAGCAGAAGAGTCACTGAAAGTCTTTCAGTGTGACTTACACCCCTAAATCACTTTGGCACTTCTATAAATCCCACACTGTTTATTCCTGCATGTTTGTACATGACTTCATACATCTCAGGGATTAAAGTAACAATAGAGTAAGAAGCTGCACCAGTTTAGCTGAGAGAAGACTCTGGACCTAAGTGTTTGACTTCAATGAACAAAAGCAACAAAAATACAAAATAAGGAATAAATCTGAAATGACAAAAGTGAAAACATGAATCCTTTCCCATGACTTAGTGCCCGGACAGGTCATATTTAAGTCCACACCTCTTTCAGGTTACTACAGTCCCAGGTCTACATAAAACAATACCCAAAGTTCAGTCTCTTCAGACCCTCTTTCTGGCAGTTACTAAGACCTATGGATCCTTACAGAGAATTTTCAGTGTAGACCACAGAATGAAATCTCTGTTCCTGCATGTCTAGTTCTACTTAACTCCTCAAGACTTTATGGAACCCTATCTCGGGCTCACCTCAGCAAGAGCCCCTTGTTTCCCACAGTCTTCATACTTTCTCAGTCTCAGCTCCCTACTGAAATCTCTTTTGGGCCTGCTGCAGTAAGAATTGCCATCCCCTGTAACCTTTGCCTTTTCACTGACTGTCCTTACCTAAAGTTTTCCTTGCCTCTGGCAGGCTTCCCTCACTCTCTTAGCTTTCCAGACTTCCCCTCCAGGTCCCACGCCCTCCTTCTTCAGAATGTCTTGCCTGCATAGTTCTTTCTGACCCTTCTTTCAGAAACCCAGGCTTCCTCCTGACTCAGGTCCCTCAAGTTCTGGTCCAAGGACAGGGGCGACTCCAGGCCCCAGCATGCCAAGCGCGTGTTTGGGGTGGCATGCCATGGGGGGCGCTCTGCTGGTCGCCGGGAGGGCAGCAGGCAGGGCTCTAGTGGACCTCCCGCAGGTGTGCCTGCAGAGGGTCCGCTGGTCCCGGGGCTTCCGTGGAGCCAGGGGACCAGCGGACCCTCTGCAGGCACGCCTGTGGGAGGTCCACCAGAGCCGCGGGACTGGCGACCGGCAGAGAGCCCCCCACGGCATGCCGCTGTGCTTGGAGTGGCGAAATGTCTAGAGCCACCCCTGTCCAAGGATTCTCTCAGCCTGTTGTCTAAGGTGCTGTTCACACTTAAAATGCTGCTAGTGCAAACCAGGCCTAAGAAAATTAATTCCCTTTCTCCTGGGTCTCCTCCCTAGCTTTTCTTCCCACTGCCCCCTGCTCTTACCTTTCTGAAGACCCAGCTCCTCTCCAGCTGTGTGCAAACACCAGTTAAGCCTGTCACCCCACCAGGTACCCCCAAGTGGCCTCATTGGGCTCAGGCTCCTGTTAAACCATGGCTAACCAATGTGCGGTTAATACCCCGCCCCCTATCACAGAATGTTAAGAATTAAATTCTGATGCCTGGTGTACAGTAGGAAATTCATTCCCCTGAGCAATGAAGTTAAACTGACCTAACTCCCAGTGTAGCCAATGCTAGGTCAATGGGAGAATTCTCCCATCAACCTAACTACCACCTACCACCTCTTATGGAAGTGGAGTGCCTACAGCAATGGGAGAAGCCCTCCCATCAACATAGGTAGCATCTTCACTGAAGCACTACAGAGGCACCACTTTAAATATAGACAAGCCCTTAGTTCATGATTCATAGATTTGAAGACCATTATGTTCATCTTGTCTGAAATCCTGCATAACATAGACCTTAATTCTTGAACAGCAACATATTGTGCATGTTGTGATATCTTGTTAGGCAAAAAGAATCTTTTCCCCAAGAATCAGGCAAGCATATACAATACTGAAGGGAGTTTATTCACGGTACCGGGAAGACTGAGAAACAGCTTCAAAAATATGGTGCCACTATGGCTGGTTGCATACATTCTCTTATCAATTCATTTGCATTTATCTGTACATACAGAGGCAAACATTGTTACAAGTCAAGAGAGAGAGCCCTGAAGAAAGATAAAAATAGGAACAGTAGGTACATATAGAGGTCATCAAACATCTATGGCTACCTTGTGGGGGAAGGAGGCAATGTTTGGGGTGGGGCAGGTAAGGAATGAGTGCTTACAGATATCTGGTGAGCTGTGAAGGGAGGGTTTGTTCTGTTCTAAGAGCTGAGTTACTGAGTGGGCACTGACCATATAAGCTTATGAAATGTTTACAGTTGTCAGTGCCTTTTGAGCTACTGAAGCATTCCTGCTTGATCTGCGGTTTCTGTCTTAGCTTTAGCTAAATTTTAACTCTTGCCTGACAACCTCATGTTGCTATCAGTCTTGTGCTGCACCTAAGAACTAAAAGGAAAGTGTGTTCACATAGATTTTCAGTTTTCACTGTCAATTTATGTTCCTTGATGAGTTTAATTTATCTCTTCAAGGGTATTCATTATAAGTATTTTTGTGGTGGCATCCACTCATAGTGTCTGTGGGCATTTCAAAGTACAGACTTTTCTAGATTACTTCATGTTAGCAGATTTGTGGCAGCTGAAACAAATTAGTCCTTGGTGGAACTCCAATGAAGGGACAAATTTGGTCCTTGAAATGGTCCTGGCCTCTCACAGGTTCCTGAAGATCTGTCAGGTTTGGTGGGGAAGCAAAGCATGCCCTCTCTTGAAGGAAATTATTAGGGAGAACCTTAATAAAGAGATAAAGACATTCTCCCCTAGATTTTTCTACTCTTGAAGTTGTTCCGCTTTAATTAAAAAATTGAATAATTAAATATTCATTGGACCAGAGAAGGAGTGAGAATGACTTTATAATATATTTTTATTACTTTCATTCTAGATGCTGACTACTGGAATATTTTGATGAGGAAGATGCTATACTGTCATGGTAAATAAATAGGAGATAAAACCTATCTGTTTAGAGGCTAATTGCCTTCTTCTTTCTGTATTTTAAACCACCAGGCCAGTAAAATCTAAATTACTAATGAACATACTATAATCACTATGGGCTACTCTGTGCCACTGAAGTTTAAGCAAAACTCTCCGTTAATTTCATTATGGAGATCTGTTTATACACAAATGGCATGATGTTGCCTATCCTGTGATATTTGCAGGCATATGGAAATAATACTGTTGTGACACTATATTTACCAGTTAAAGCCTGCAGTGCGTATTGGAGTCACCGTGTAAGCAAGTGAGCATTTACAGAATACTTGAGTGCTGTAGAATAAATCAGTCATCATTACCAAATGCTTTGGGAATATGCCCAAGGGAGAACAACAAGCTGAAAGATGTTTTCCACTGGAATTATCCTTAATGAAGCTTGTCACTTGGCAAACAGATATGGTGGAGTAAATTGAACATGCAATAACCTTTTTGGTTTACTTGAAATCTATCAGTTTTATCACTAATATGTGACAAATCATCTTTGGAATTTAAAAAAATAAAGGAATTTCAAAAACATTTTGAAAATGTGCCTCCCTACTTGTAGTACTTTTTGTTATTAAATTCAATCCTGCATGTTATGTATAAATGAAATGTCTCTCCCTTATGGGGTTATCAAAGGCTAAATTACAACAGCCTGTCTTGTGATGACACAAGAAAATCCTTGAAAACAAGCTTCCATGGTGTTGCTGAAATTAAAGATACATACATCCACGTACTGAGATGCATTAGCAGGTCCCATTCATTTTCTTTCTTCACTGTTATCGATTTGATTTCAAATGCTGGCAGGTTTCTCCTTCACACTCTTGTTTGATTTTACACACTAGTTCCGTATACTAAGATGCATGGGGCATCTATTTTAGTGACACTAGTTACATGTTCATGACTTGATTATACATTTTAAAACAAGGAATTTTTACTTCAGCATGAAAGATGGAAAGAATCTGAATTGTCTTTGGGGTTTCCTGACAGCAGGAGCAACAATACTGACTCCTCTACTTAGCTGTAACAACATTTCAACTGAGATCATTCAAGACACAGTAAACTAAGGCCACGGCTACACTGGCGCTTTACAGCGCTGCAACTTTTGCGCTCAGAGGTGTGAAAAAAACACCCTCCTGAGCGCTGCAAGATACAGCACTGTAAAGCCTCAGTGTAAACAGTGCCGCAGCGCTGGAAGCACGGCTCCCAGCGCTGCAAGCTACACCCATAGAGGATGTGGAGTACGTGCAGTGCTGGGAGAGCTCTCGCCCTGCTCTGGCGCTGCAACAACACTTGAAACTTCAAAGCGCTGCCGCGGCAGCGCTTTGAAGTGCAAGTGTAGCCATACCCTAATATGAGTATAGCCAGTGACTGATAATTTATAAACTGAGGGGGTGAGGTAATATCTTTTATTGGACTGTGACGAGGGAAGCCGGGGCTCAACCCTCCCTGTGGAGGAGGGGAGCCACATCCGCCTCGTCCTGTTCTCGCTGGGTCCTGTCCCTCGGGTCCGCAGTCCACTGTCCGGGTGTTCGGTCCCTGTGGAGCGGACTGGGACACAGCAAAGTCAGTAGGGGCCCCGCCTTGGATATAGGCGGGCACCAAACGAACAGTCCGCTACCCTTGCCCTTTTGGGCGGGGCAGAGCAGCACCAAGTCAATAGGGGCCAGCCTTGGCTCGGGCGGCACTCCAAACACCGTACAATAGGCTCTGCCCTGTGGGACGGGGCAGAGCAGTAACAAAGTCAATAGGGGTCCAGCCCTTGTTCGGGCGGTGCACCAAACACAGTACAATAGCTCGCGGCCCTTTGGGGCAGGGCAGTAGCAGCAGCAGCAAAATAGTTTCAGAAGGCTCTGGCCTTCTGGGGCAGGGCAGAGCAAGACACAACAAGTTCAGAAGGCTCTGCCCTTGGGCAGGGCAAGCAGCAAATAGTTCAGAGGGCTTGGCCCTGTTGCGGGCAGGGCAGAAGCAACACAACAGTTTCAAGTAGGGCCTCTGGCCCTTTTGGCAGGCGGCAATCAGTAGTGGCCGGGCAGGGCAGAGCAAAACACACGTTAGCTTTGGGGGTGGAAGGGGGATAACTGCCCCGGTTACGGTGGCAGGGGAACGCAGGCCCACCCCTCTCCTGCGTCAGCACCGGGGCCCTAGTAGGCGGCTGTCGCCGCTATAGGGCAGTACAGTGGGGATCCGAACCAAAACACACTGACAGAGTGATCAAGGGTGGATCCTAACCGAAACACCACTGACAGCGCGAATCAGTGGATCCTGAGCTCGACACACCACGGTCATCGGCTGGGGCCTTCTGCGGCTTGACTGTAGTCAGCCGCCCCCGGGCTACTTTCCATTCCCCCTTCGCTTCCTACCTGGTCCGCCGGGTCATCTACCGTCATGAGCTCCTCCCAGTCCGGGCCAGGGGGTAGATCCGGTAGCACCTCTGGGTAGCTGGGCCAGGTCTGGTCCGAAGGCTCCTCCAGGCCGTAGTTAGTGCTGGGCAGCGTTGGTAGTTCCCGCAGCTCAGCGTCGCGGTTGCTGCGGGTCGGCTCCGGCAAGGCCTGATACCTGTCCCAGGGCTCCGCAGACTCCCAGCGACAAGGGTCGGCCGGCACATCTGCTCTGGCCGGCAGCTGAGCTGCAACTGAAGGCCGGCTCCCGGCTTTTATACTTCCGGGTCGCCGCCTGACCCTTTGAGGGGCGGGGCTTCCACCCAGAAGTTCCGCCCTGGGGAAAGATGGACGGGGCTCAACCCTCCCTGTGGAGGAGGGGAGCCACACCGCCTCGCTACAGGACCAACTTCTGTTGGTGAGAGAAACAAGCTTTCGAGCTTACACAGAGCTCTTCTTCAGGGTTGGGAAATGTACTCTTGGCTACACTGACACTTTACAGCGCTGCAACTTTCTCACTCAGGGGTGTGAAAAAACACCCCCCTGAGTGCTGCAAGATGCAGCGCTGTAAAGTGTCAGTGTAGTCAGGGCAGCAGCGCTGGGAGCGCGGCTCCCAGCGCTGCTCGCTACACCCATAAGGGATGTGGTTTACAAGCAGTGCTGGGAGAGCTCTCTCCCAGCTCTGCGGCTCTGACTACACTCACACTTCAAAGCGCTGCCGCAGCAGCACTCCCGCAGTGCTGCCGGGGCAGCTCTTTGAAATTTCTAATGTAGCCATACCCTGAGAGTGTCACAGCTAAATGCAAGGTAGAACACATTGTTTAGCATAAGTAGTTAGCACATATTTCAAGAGACCATTCAAGATGAAGTGCTCTGTTAACATATTTCCAGCTGTAGAGAGGGAAAAAAAGTAGGGGGTGAGGAGGGAAACAGTAAGCAATCATTCTACGTCTACGTTCTCAGTCCTCATCCTCAAAGGAAACCTGCATAACACCTTCAAAAGACAAGTATGGGAGCTTAAATTCATATCTTTGCTAGATGCTAAAAATCATGTACTGAATAGAGACACTAGATTTATGTTTTATTACAATAATCTATAATCCACTAACCCACTAGTCGACATAACTACATCAAAATGACCTCTCAAAGAAGTGGAATGATTAAGAGTTACATTGGCAGGAGCAAAATTTTAGTGTAGACACTTACAGAGTTGGGTTGATGTAGACTACCTTGTGACAACCTAACTCTCTAGTGTAGTCCAGAGTACATTTCTCGGACTGAAGCAGAGCTCTGTAGTCTAATAAAATATATTACCTCACCCACCCTGTCTCTCTAATATCCCAGGACCAACATGGCTATAACATTGGATAAAATTTATGGACTGGCATTTGTTCTGCCACCTGGAAAAGCCTCCGTTCAGGTAAATAGCATCACTGAAAGAAACTGCATGTTATTCAAAAACAAAAAACAAAAACATTTGCTGTACATAGTTGTCTGTCTCTCTCTACCATAGAAACTAGAATTTATTTTCAACCTGAACTTCAGAAGAAGTGAGGAAAGGAAGGAAGGAAAGATTCAATTTAGCTTAATCCTTAATGAGCCTAGCGTTAGGTAATGTAGTCAACATCCACACATGTACTAATGGTCTAGGCCCGATCCCCAATTGATGGAATTTGGTGTGCTCCATTGGATTCAACACAGTTACTTTGGTTTACACCAGCTGAAGATTTGGCCCTTTTATTACCATAACATACAATAGATCAGATAAATTGATACAGCTCCCTTGATTTCAATACAGCTATATTGATTCCCATCAGCTGAACATCTGACTCAAGTCTTTTATTAATTTTCAGAATTAACTGATTTATTTTCTGTAAATATTGATATTCTTTAAAATAACAGACTAATATCACTAATTTCTGACTGGAGTAGAAATACAGTACTGGTACACCAGTGTCACATCCACAGTTGCTCAATGGGTTGTCAGTCTAGCATTTTTAGTGAAATTTTACATAAGAACTGAAGTATGGTTCACACTTTAAAAAATTCATTCCCTACAAAAGCATGTGATTTTAATCTGAGGATGGGGAGAATTAAATAGAGCAATAACAGTAGGCTGAAGATTAGAGGACAAATTCTGCTCTCAGTTTCACCTGGTAATCCAGAGTAACCCCCTGGGAAATCACAAGAGTTATACTGTATGTGCATCAGTGTAACAATGGGCAGAATTGGTCCCTAGATATTGATATGCTCATGCTCCAGTATACAAGTAATACCTTGGGCAATCTCCCTTTCAGTTACACTGGTATAGCTGAGAGCAGAATTTGGCCCTAAGCATCTGGAAAAGAACAACTCAGTGCAACAAAATTATACAGTGTCTGTAAAAGAATTCTGGATTGACTACGGAAAAAAAAATGGTGATGTGTGCTCCTCTCTCATAGCACCTCTAATTTTCCTCATGGTTCTTGACATGTACCACATTACTATCACACTAATTACATTGTCTCTCACATTCTTCAGCTTTAACTCAATTTCTCAGAATTAACCCAGCTCCAAAAGAAAGTCATTTTTCCATTATCTTTCTTCTCATCTCACTGAAACCTTCCTTAAATGAACTTCTTGATGGATAAAGGACTGTTCTTCATTCCAGTTTCAATGATTCTTTTCCCTAAGAAAACTAAATTGAAGAGTAATTTTTGACAAGAAAGAAATCATACCCCATGCCTGGAAACAATTTAGTTTCAACAGCATCAACACCCAGAAGAAAATACAAAATTCCTGAAGTTATATTTTTCATTCAGTGACAAAAATTATTAGCTTTTGACAAATGGCACATTTAACATTTATTAATTCAGCTTCCAAGCTAGGAGATCACAGTTGCTCTCCTTCCCTGGATGAAAATGTACAGCATATTATATGGAAGTGCTGCATTTCATCCCAATTTAGGAAAGCATCCCTATTCAGCAATGGCACATAAGCACATGTTTAACTTTAAGCAGATTATTAAATCCAGTTAGAATCAATGGGACTTAAGTACATGCTTAAGAGCTTTCCTGAATAAGGATAGATTTAAGTACATGCTTAAATTCTTTCCTGAATCAGGGCCTATGATATTGCAATTCCTGCTCTGAGCAATATTGCCCCTTCATTGACTATATCCATTCTTTTAGTTTAGTAAGAGACTGGCAAGCAAATTGCTAGATCTAATAATTGTTTAAGGTGAGGAATAGGATAGGGGGAGTTTCGTCAAAGCTCTGAGACAAAAGAGGATTAAATAGACATTAACAAGTATTAGCCCCTGTGGGCTGTTATTAGAAAACAAAACCAAGTTTATGTAAATCCAATCCATTGGATGGATAGTTTGTTTAGACTGAAGCAGAGTTCAATTCTCCACTAAACAGTTATGGGTTTCGATTTTGAAATAAGCCTGGTGAATTTTAAAATACAATTATGCTAAACAATTTTTCAAATGAGCCAGGCAGTGTCTTACTTTTCTTCTTTTATTATAAGTTACAAAGTAATATCATATGCTAGAAATACACTGAGCAGATTATTAAACTGGCTCTAGGCACTGATGGCTGGAAAACTAATTTTACTGAGAGTTCTGATATTTCACATTCATTTAAAAAGAGCAATAGAACAAATAAACACCCCACCAGATATTCAGCGTCAAAACAACTGAGTTCTGTTTCAGCTGAGCCTAGCAATTCTTGCAGGGTATCATGGGAGATGGCATCTCTTACTGGGCTGCAGATGAAATCAGGTATTGAGCATAGAGGGAGCACAATTTACTTTAAACAGTTTTATCAGTCTCAGCAAAAACTTTGTTTCATGAACAGTAAGAAAAAAATAAATCCTCCTTGAAAACGAAGATGTTAATAACTTTATAAAATAAATGCTTGCCTTTCTCTAGGTATTAACCTTTATTTTATTTATTTGTTTGTTTATTTATTTATGTATTTGTTGTGCAGGCTTTGCAGAATTTGTAAACTGAATTATAGAACAATTTGCTGCGTCTTTGATGTAATAACTATAAGATGCATTCAAAGGGTGGACAGATCTGCAGGGGAGGAGTAAACAAGGCTGGAGTTTAATTGACAAATAGTAAGGTAGTATTCAGAAGGAAAAAAGCTTTACATCTATTTCTTTCTCCTCTGCCCTCTCCTTTCCCTCCTCCTTCCTCTCCTTGGAAAGGAAAGCTGACATCTACCCTGAGTCAACGTCTGGTAGACAAGTCATCAAGCTATTTACAAGCTAATAGTAGTAGTCCAATTATCTCACCAAAGCCATCGCAAGTCATTATTGTCACACTGCAAGTCTATTTTTCATGAGAGCCTATCAACAGGCAATAAGCAACTTGGCAACAAAACATAGCACACTCCTCTAGCTTCTGTCTGATGTAAAAATATAGATACTATTCTTTTCATATATGGGAACATTTGGGTACCATAGGAAACATTTAAGGTATATATCTTATCTGGAGATTAGAAGTGGTAATTTGGTATTTTACATATCTGCCCTGCTATTTACCAGACTTAAGAGTTAGGGTCCAAGCCCACAAATACTTTTTCATGTTATCAACTTCATTTGCTTGTGAAGGCAGTTGTTTTCAAAATCATTGATGTTGATTTCAAAGCAAGTGCTCACAA
Source organism: Chelonoidis abingdonii (assembly GCF_003597395.2). Taxonomy (NCBI): domain Eukaryota; kingdom Metazoa; phylum Chordata; order Testudines; family Testudinidae; genus Chelonoidis; species Chelonoidis abingdonii. The sequence continues at coordinate 200,249,591 of NC_133770.1, forward strand.
AGTTACTCACCTGTGCAAATATTTTCAGGATCAGGCCCCCAAAGTAGCTGGTAAATGTATCCAAAGAGGTAGACACCTGTAATCAGAAAAGAAAGACATTATCTAAACAAATTAAGGCAATTTCCTTCCTGTGCAATGTATGTACACAGAGGGTATAAATGCCAGCTACATTGATCCCAAACCTTTTCTTCCTGCTCCTTCTGACAGTTATCTTGACGGAGAGTTTGCTTGGATTTGTTCTTATTCTCTTGGAATAAATGTCAATATTTATAGGATCAGGTGGTCCATAAATGCATTCTGGGTCTCACAGGTCTCCAAAGCCCTTAATTTATGTGATATAGCAATAGAAACAAATTCTCAATTTGAAGCAGCTAACATTACTGCACGATAGCTAGAACTGCTTCTCTTTGTAGTTGTTCTGTTGCTAATATTCTGGATTCCTTTCATTGCAGTATTGTCTGTACTTACTTTTCATATTGACAGGATGAATGTGAAAAAAGGAAGTTTAGGCCAAAATACTGCAGGAAACTAGATTCTACTGGGAATGGCCTGGCACTAAATTACCCATGTCAGTGAGAGCAATAGTTTGTGAGATTGATACTATATTGATAGTAATATGTTAATACAGTAACTGTACAAGGCCTCAACCAAAGCCTAGTGAAGTTAATCAAAGGACTGACTTTGAAAATCCCAGCCTTAAGCATTCACAGTTGCTACAGGTGGTTTCTGCTCCCAGCAGCAAACAAAATGTGCTGATGTACCTTTAACCGAAAAAGGGAGAAGGAAAGGAATGTTTGTATCAAACATTTCCATGTGGCTTGGGCTTGACTGGCAGATTATTTCTTTTATTCCAGCAGTCAGAAAGAAAGGGAGGGTGCTGAAGAAAGCATCAGAACTCTCCAGGAAAAGGAGAGAGAAGGGCCAGTAATAAAAAGTTATGGGATGCAGGGTGATATGAGGGAAGTGTGTGTGTGTGTGTGAGAAAGAGAGAGAGAGAGAGAGATGCTGCAGAACTAATTGGGTATCCAAGTGCCCTGTTGTGTAAGGTTGCCAGGAGTCTGGTATTCGACTATAAAATCCAGTCAAAATGGGAGACCATGATCGCCTTCTGCCACTGGGAGGGTGGGAGAAGCAGCTGCTGCTGGAGGAGAGGGGATTCTAGCAATTCATGGAGTTTGGGGAATGGGGCTGGCAACCAGGCTTGCAGCCCATGATGGCGCAACCCACTTTGTCAGCTTCCTGGGGCCCTGGCTCTCTCCCGTCCCATGCTCCAGGGAGACAACCCTAACACTGTGGTATGAACTGTTATAGGTACTAGATGCAGCCCAGAGGCCTGTGACTGAAGAATGGTTATATAACATTTTTGGTTTTTGTGCTATGCTGTGGCTAAAGGGAGAAAGAGAGGAACAGCTGCTGTGTGCTGGGTCAATATTCTCATGTTGCCTTATTTAAAATACAGTTTTACTGAATTCGGTTCCTAATGCAACTCTGATGTCCAAGTTTCAGTAACATGTTCAACCGAGGCTAGAGGCTGGGTTCTATACTGTGATGTGGTCTGCTGGTGCCACTCAGGAAATGCAAGGAAGACAGTTTTCCCCAGCTGGGAATTCTTGCAGCGTGGCTCCACTGGGCATGTAGCTGCTATAGCCTGTTACTGTGCCACATGCCCTAGCAAGCCCCCCACTGTGATCTGGCAATCCTCATCTTGTGGCCATCCCCTTGGAGCTCAAAACCAGCTAGCACTGATAAAAGCAGCCCCCAGCCTGCTCTCCTCTACACCAGAGCCATCACAGAACTGATCCCAGAATCCAGAGTCACAGCTGCTGGATTGTAATTAACAATCTGGCACCTTTTGTATTTAAAGCTGTCTACTGTACTCGTTCCCCAAAACATTTCAGTTTTATCAAAAGCAAATAGGCATGAAGTATTGAAATCTCATTGGGATGTTTTTCCCACAGTTATCTTATCGAGAGAGGTTGTTTTTCCAAATTGTTTACAGAGTGCCAGTGATAGTGACATAATGACAGGGAACTAGATCTTAAAGATACTCACCAATGTTGAGGCCTTTAAACAGCTTGCTTATTTGTGCATGTGTCTGGGGGGTGGGGGTCATACTGCTTTCTGGCAGCTGGAATAGTGCTAAATATTCCCAGGTCTTTTGTATTTGGTTTATTAAATTGGAACCTGCACATGCGTTGGGCCCGACTCTAATTTTCTAACATCTTCTTTGTTTTTAAAAGTAAATTCTCTTCATCTTTATCCTTCTTACCCCTTAAATCCCCTCTAGAAGGGCCTTATTTCCTCCTTTACATGAGCTCCTACTCACTCATTCTCTTTCTTCTTCATAATAATAAATTTGACTGCTAATGAGAAATTTTAGGTATTGGATGCAGTGGCTAAATATTGCTTTAGCGAAATGAATGATTACGTTTTTAGGTGAGACAGAATAATACCCTGTTTCACAGTGTAGCTTGTATTGCCTGCCCCCATATCTAGGAGCTCTTATTTTTGCCTCAAGTAACACTGTCAAGTAACACTTCCAACTCCTCGAGCACTGAACTGGGGTACCATATGTGGTTGTTGAGGCTGAAAACTTCTGAGATTCAAGAGGTTCTAGCCAAGCACAGGACAATGCTCAGATATTACACATCCGCTGTCATTTGTAGAATATGATCATTAATAAACTGTTTCTTTTGAGTTGTTCTGGTGTAAGAAATAGGAAGCAAAGTTAGTTTGTTTAGCACCGAAAGGAACTGGAAAGCAGTACCTCCTAAGAAGTTCTCCATGCATGTATATTATAGTATAAATCATATTGTCAGTTATTATCACTGATGAGTATAAAAATATTGCACAGGCATGAAGGAGTGAAATCAGGAAAGCCAAATCACACTTGGAGGTGCAGCTAGCAAGAGATGTTAAGAGTAACACAAAGGGTTTCTTCAGGTATGTTACCAACAAGAAGAAAGTAAAGGAAAGTGTGGGCCCCTTACTGAATGAGGGAGGCAACCTAGTGACAGAGGATGTGAAAAAAGCTGATGTACTCAATGCTTTTTTTGCCTCTGTCTTCATGAACAAGGTCAGCTCCCAGACCGCTCCACTGGGCAGCACAGCATGGGGAGGAGGTGACCAGCCTCTGTGGAGAAAGAAGTGGTTCGGGACTATTTAGAAAAGCTGGATGAGCACAAATCCATGGGGCCGGATGTGCTGCATCTGAGGGTGCTAAAGCAGTTGGCGGATGTAATTACAGAGCCATTGGCCATTATTTCTGAAAACTCATGGTGATCAGGGGAGGTCCTGGATGACTGGAAAAAGGCTAATTTAGTGCCCATCTTTAAAAAAAGGAAGAAGGAGGATCCAAGGAACTACAGGCCAGTTAGTCTCACCTCAGTCCCTGGAAAAATCATGGAGCAGGTCCTCAAGGAATCAGTTCTGAAGCACTTAGAGGAGAGGAAAGTGATCAGGAACAGTCAGAATGGATTCACCAAGGGCAAGTCATGCCTGACTAACCTAATTGCCTTTTATGAGGAGATAACTGAGTCTGCGGATGAAGGGAAAACAGTGGATATGTTATTCCTGGACTTTAGCAAATCTTTTGATATGGTCTCCCACAGTATTCTTGCTGGCAAGTTAAAGAAGTATGGGCTGGATGAATGGACTATAAGGTGGATAGAAAGCTGACTAGATCATCAGGCTCAACGGGTAGTAATCAACGGCTCCATGTCTAGTTGGCAGCCGGTATCAAGCGTAATGCCCCAAGGGTGGGTCCTGGGGTCAGTTTTGTTCAATGTCTTCTTTAATGATCTGGAGGATAGTGTGGACTGCACTCTCAGCAAGTTTGCACATGACACTAAACTGGAAGGTGTGGTAGATACACTGGAGAGTAGGGATAGGATACAGAAGGACCTAGACATATTAGAGGATTGGGCCAAAAAAAACCTGATGATATTCAACAAGGACAAGTTAGAGTCCTGCACTATGGATTGGGAGAATCCTATTACTGCACAGAACTAGGGAACTGAAATGCTAGGTACATGTCTACTGAAAAGACCTATGGTTAAGTGGACAAGAAGTTGGATATGAGTCAACATGTTCCGTTTGCCAAGAAGGTTAAAGGCTTTTGGGCTGTATAAGTAGGCATTGCCAGCAAGATCGAGGTACGAACATCATCTCTATTGACATTGTGAGGCCCATCTGGATACTGTGTCCAGTTTTGGGCCCCAACACACAAGAAAAGAAGTAAATGGAAAGAGTCCAGCGAGGCACAATGATTAGGGGTCTGGAGCACATGATATTAGGAGAGATGGAAACTGGGATATTATACTCAGGGTTGCAACTTTGTCAGATAGGTGCTACGAGTCTCATTTTTCACTTAATTTAAGGTTTATCCGAGCCGTATGACATATTAACATTTTAGAAGCTCTCTATAAGTCTATAAAACTATAATGTATGTAAAGAAGTCTTTCTAAAGTTTAAGAAGCTACATGTAAAATGTAAATTAAATAATGCAGATCAGTTATAGTCAAGTGGTGTCTTAAACTCTGGGGCAAGCGCACCTGCTTGGTGCAGGCCTGGTGCAGAGGAAATATTTTTGCCTATGCAAACTATCCCCACCTACGGTCCCTCCACACCCTGCACTCTTGTTCATTAAGCAATCCCAACTAGCCTTTAGACCACCAAGGGACCAGCCTCCCAGCATGCGCTCCCCAGACCATGTCCCCCCTCTCTTGTTCCCACTCCGCTGAAGTACAACAGCCCTCCCTGCAAGACTCTCCACACCCACCACAAAATCCCACTCATGCTGCCGGCTTGCCACTGCAAGCAGCTCGGCAGGAGGAGCCTGCCTTCCGAGCACACGAAGCCAGAGCTCCCACTTGTGGCAGCACGAGCACATCCATGGAGGAGCTGGACAGGAGGCACAGCCCTACAAAAATTGGTGCGTACGGCTGCTAGCGAAACCAGCCGGCCCCCAGCACCCCCTCCAGGATGCGCCACGCCCCCCCAGAAGCTCACTGCAACTGCAGTGGAATGAAAGCAAGTGCAGCCCATCCCCCCTCCGGTCCCCCATCACTTAGGCGTTACAAAAATTCAACATCAAAATAGGATGCCCGCCTAGCTCCACCCACCCTCCCTCCACATTCTCAACCCCGCTCCCCTGTCAGAACACCCAACCTCGCCTCCCCCCCTCGCTCTTGTTCCCTACAATTCAGTGGGTAGTTCAGTGGATATAGAATAACTTTTCACTAGAGGGTGTAAAAACCTGAATGGGTACCTAGGAGGTGTAATCCCTTCCTTAGAGGTTTTTAAGGTCAGGCTTGACAAAGCCCTGACTGGGATGATTTAGTTGGGGCTTGGTCCTCCTTTGAGCAGGGGGTTGGACTAGATGACCTCCTGAGGTCCCTTGCAAACCTAATATTCTATGATTTCCTTCAGAACAGTTTTCTCAATCGTTCATATAACTCTAATAACAAGGAGACACAGGAGATTATAATCTTTATTTAGTCCGGTGGTACCTTAAAGACTAACAAATTTATATGGACATAACCTTTTGTGGGTAAAAAACCCACTTTTTACCCACGAAAGCTTATGCCCAAATAAATCTATTAGTCTTTAAGGTGCCACCGGACTCCTTGTTGTTTTTGTGGATACAGACTAACACGGTTACCCCCAATACTTGAATCTTTATTTAGAAGCTCACATCAGTTATATAATTAAGGTGTCATGTGACCTCTTCTGGAATGGAGCATTTTGAGCACTGAATTATTGAGTCTAATTGCTGAAACATTAGTCCATACTGTCTTGAGGGGATTTTCCCCCCCTGGCCACACTTGAATGCTGCAGTTCTGTGCTTGTGGTTTCTCCAGATAGTATTTTTCAATATAAGATTCAGAAGAGAATATGTACACTGTGCCTCAGCTGTTTCAGCATCTCTCCCTGTACTGTAATAAAGATCTTCCCTGGCTCTCAATTACACAGTGGATTGATTTAAAAGCTACACATGACTTGACTTTGTCTTATTAAGGTGAACACTTGGGTCCATAGTATCTTCATTTGGCCCACTGGCATTTACACATTCTATGGTACAACATTTTTCTTGGAAATTGTGCCCTTTCACACTGGTTTGTCAATGGAATCCAATTTATTTATGCATTTTGAATGTCAGATGCACAGTGCAGTTTTAGAACTTAACTTAAAAACTTCTCTGCTTGATTAAGCCTTTTAAAAATTTTACTGGTGCTTGTATTTTGTATTTACTGAATCCATGCCCCGCCCCCCATGTATTTGCATTAAAGGGGAACATTAGAAAGAAAAATTCAGATGATGAATGATTTATGTGGAGAGGTTTATTAACATTTTTTGTCATTTTATCCCATTAAATACGCCAGCATCCCACAGTGGTGATGAACTGCAATATGTTGCCAACCTAAAGAGAAAAAAAGAAAAAGAGAAAAAAAAAGTCCATGAAGATTAATTTTAAACAAAGCCCCTTCATTTTTCACTAATTTCTAGGAAGTGAGTTTATTAGAAGAAACATCTCCCAAAATGTCAGCTCTAGAGCAAACATAGCAGAATTCTCACGGTAAGTGAATTTTGAAGTCATAATTGTAATATCTGCATCATGAACCCAATTCTAAGAATTACCCTCATCCCCCTCAAAAAAAAGAACAGAAACAGACCCTAATGCCATCTGAAGTCAATGGAATTTTTCCCATTGACTTTAACATGAGGATCTATCTGTCATAGAGGTTAGGGCCAGAAGGGACCACTAACTCACTAAATCTGACCTCCTGCGTGGCACAGGCCATTAAACACCACCCAGCACCTACACACCAAGCCCAACAGCAGTATTAGACCAAAGTATGACAGCCCTCAGGAGACTAAACTGAACTATAGTGTGTCCTAGCAAAGGAAACTTGAATTTTAAATTTTAATTGCTAAATGCTCACAACAAATGGCTCATGAACAAGCTACAGATCAACATTTGTTCATAGAAATTATTCAGCAAAAAACTTCAAATAATGACTAAATTTGAAAAAAATGTGATCTGCTCATGATCATGGATACCTGGTAAACCGAAAAGAGGCAAAATTCATCAAATAAGTTTTTCATTATGAACTGTTCCCAGCTGTTCCACTAACTCCATGTGTCAGAGCAAGTCACTTAATTAAACTGATCCTTCATTTTATTTACCTATAAAATAATACTTATTGGGATGGGAATTTGAAACGTATTATGATTATTAAATTCACTCATATTTGTAAAAAACTTTGAGTCCTTGGGGGAAAAAAACCTACAAGATTGTCCAAGAAGGTAAAGCGAGGAGTAATAGGATGAAATTGAGATAAGAAACATATCAAGAAAATATTCTTAAAATTGAGATCCATTAGGCTGCCAAATCACATCCCTAAAGAAGGGATCAACACTTCATTGATTGGCTCATTTAAAGTACTAGTTGATGAAAAAGTTGAGCATGTAAAGTAGTGAACAACTTTGTCCTGGCAGCAAATTGCCAAGATAATCTAATAGATCGTCTTCCATCTCTAATTCCTTTGATTCCTTTTATGTCATTCCTGCTTAACTATACTGATAAAAACTACTTTTTATTTCTGTTAGTTAGCCTTTTAGAACTGATGTCAGTACAAAACAGCTGCATTCTGTTCTGCTTCATGCTTGTCAACAGACTACTACCTAAATACTAATTTCAGGAATTGTATTTTTGTGATGATAGGTTAAACAGAAATAGAGCCGGCCTGATGTTGAATAAATATTAAGCAGAAATGAGGGAGAATGCTGTTGAAACTGACTCAGTATTGTCTAGCACTTTAGAACGCAATAATCTGATACTTGTTCAGGAGAGTGCATGTGGTGAAAAGTACCCCTGTGTTTGGTCTCTCAAACCTGGGGCTGCCACAGATCAGAAAGACCACAACTTGTTTTTAAGGTTGACCTAGCCTTGCTGGGAGTTAGAAAAATCTTATTTCAGTTTAATAAACAGGCTAAATATGAAATGGAAACATTTTATTGAGGATAATATGAAACATCAAGGTGTCTTTTTTTAAATCATTTTGCAGATCATAAGAGCACTTCAGCTAAAGCTGTATCTTATGAACAGACACTCAGAAGACACACACACACACACACACACACACACACACACACACACTGCATTCCCAGATAAACTGCTGTTCGTTTATACATATCTTTATTTTCTTTGGGCTGTGAAATAAATGTTACTAAAAGATAATTTCCCCCTAGTGTGCAACTTGAGAGTCACACCAATAGAAAATGACCAGGTCCTTTCATGTTGCTGACATTTAAAGAAATGTGTTTTTCTTTTGGTGACCCCCTGAGGGCTACCAACCAACAATTTCAAGAACCTTCATCAAAAGACCTTATCACTATGTGTCTAAAACCAAGAATAGCATTATCTTGCATAAAATCCAGTCGAACAAAGCTAGCAAGGACCCAAAGGAGTGATAAATTTAGAGCATTCTTAAATATTTAAAGTTCAAAACAGCATTTTCTTTCTTGGCTTTAAGCATACTTTTAATGGTTGCCAGTTTAGCACTTCTTTTAACAGCTCACACACAGTATATATAAATCCCTTAAGGTGCAATTGAAACAATGATGTTACATTGCACTGTAGTGGTTAATACTTTATGTCTTCCCATAATGCTCTGTGTTTCAAACACAGTGCAAAGACTAGATTTAACTGCTCATATATCACAATAAACACCACATTTTGGAATACGATTTCAGAAGGAAAGAAAGCTGGAGAATAGAAGACATCTCTGTAACCAAACACATTCATCTAAAGCTTGATCTAAAGGCCACTGAAATCAAATGAAAATCCTCCCCCTTACTGTAATGGGCTCTGGATGGATGAAAGCTTTCATTTTTGTTAGAAAGGATTAGTCCAGAAAACCTTTAATTAGCCAGTCTGAGATTAAGATATGCTGTGGTGTTCAGGTATTTATGAATAATGAAGGCTTAAACTTTTCATGAGCTAATTATTATTTTATGCAATAGCCTTTGGCAGTTTGTAGTGATGGGATTGTGTTAACATGATAATAGTAATTTTGCTTCCAGCAAGAAAAATCTTATGATAGGACTATGACTGATGTATAGCACTGCTCTATGGGGCAAATTCTGATATCATGGAGCACTACAAGTATGTTTGAATGTATTCTGCAAATGAATGAACTGTCTGATTACCTAGTAAAGCCTTTTCTTCTTGCTCCCAGGGCCTGACTAAAAGAAGCTGACATACATTAAAATTGTTGCAATTGTCCAATGGAAGGTATTCTGGTGCCAATGACAGGGAAGGCAGCTTACACAGTTGTGCATGGGAGGGGAAGTGGTTCATAAAACAATCGTTCTATTAAAATAGGATCCACAAAATTAAATTTTTGTAAGCCTCCATAGTGAGCTACTGTACATTTTGGTCCAAGAGATACAGTTTCATAACAGCAATAAAGATTAAGCACGAATACCAAAATAATTATACAAGCACATCCCTCTTGTCCTTCTGTAGGCAAAATTCCCACTGAGTTCAAGAGGATTTATATGTGTATTTGAGCTTCAGATAACGTCTGCCTAAGAACTGCAGGTGCTAAAAACATAAATGGCCAGATAAGAAGTGTCGGCAAAATTCTGAGCTCAGAACTCCTTAGCCATCTCATCTCTGATATTTTTGCTTTTCTTTCATGCAGCTGACATCCCATCCTGCAGTGCTTACTCAGGCAAAACCCTAATGACAAATGGGATTTTGCCTGAGAAAGACTTTATTGAAAAAGGCTCTAGATTCAGATCTCATTTACGATTGTGTAAATCCGGAATAACCCCAGTATTTTCACAGAGGTTGCCATAGTAAAAACTGATCTTTTTCTGCTTGAATTTATCACTGCTACTTTTGTTCCCTTGTCCCATCCCTTCTACAGTTCCTCCCACTGATTTGTTGCATTTTGTCATAAATTGTAAACTCTTTGGGGCTTTGATTTCAGTTACATTACTCTGGATTACACCAGTGTAAATGAAACCAGAATTTGGCCCTAACTGGTGCATTATTTGGAGTTTCATTTAAGGACACCAGCTGTTACAGACTTTGTGCTTTATAGATTGTGACAAAATGGCCGATGTAGTATGGTAGGTCCTGTGCTTTTCTTGGCGAGGAGATAAGATGCCACCCCTTGTCCCTGCTCTTGGGGCACCAAGGGCCCCGCTAGTGGCCCGGGAATGTGGTAAAAGAGGGAAGTGGGGGAGGTGTCTGGGTTTGCTCTTTACTCTGAGTCCCAGCCCCTCTCAGTCCCTGCGGGTTCTTACCCTCTTCCCCCTTGGGTGGGGTACCTTTGGTCCTTAAATGCTGGGGCAGGATCTCCCTTACTCCGTTTTTTTGATCTTTCAAGTCTCATAACACACCTCCAGTCCTCTCTCCTTCCTCCTTCTCCCGACTCCCTGAAGCAGGGGGTTTTATTAGGTTGCTAACAGGGCCTTAATTGACTACATGTGCTCCAATTAACCTGTAGCAACCCTCCCTAGTCTACAGGGAATCACACCTTAATTAGCCTCGGGCTTAGATACATCCCAATATAAACAGATATAACTGATAATAACCATCATACCTGATTACTATGAGAGCTGATCAAAAATTGATTTTCTGTCCCTTGGGAAATTCCATTTGTTTTTGTTCTGAATCAGGACAAAACATCAAAGTAACAATACTTTTTGTGGAACAAAAGAGTCTGAAAAATTTTGATTTGGAAATGTTGAAATATTTCATTTTGGATCATCAATAATCTGCCTGTACCCGTGATGCACAATGGTCTCATAAGACCCGTGCATGACTGGATTAATGCAGGGGCTTTAGGGGTTGCAGCCCAGGTCCTCAGGCTAAGGGGGGCTCCAGCCCTGCAAAAATAAATCCAATTATATATACGAAAAAATGGGGTCAGCAACAACCTTTGGCACACGGCCCATCAGGATAATCTGCTGGTGGGCCACAAGACAGTTTGTTTACTTTGAGCGTCGGCCTCTCCAGGCATCTCCCCCTGCAGGCAGCTCCCAGTAGCTGTGGTTCACCCATCCTGGCCAATGGAAGCTGTGGAAAGGTCAAACATGGATCAGATGAGACTGAATAATTTGGCTCTAATGTCAATAGAGTACGACTTGCTTCGTCAACTGGTTTTCAGTGACAACATCGAGGATTTCTCAACCCTGAAGACCAGAAAGAAACTAATATAACAGCTGTTTAAGGTAAGAAGTAGACTATTTTGAATTAACTTAACTAATATTCTACATGTTTTAAGACTGAAATATAACTGCAGAATTGTCTTATGTTAATTAAAAAGCAAATTTAGTATAATGCTGTCATAGGTTTCACCCCCACTCTGGACTTTAGAGTACAGATATGAGGACCTGCATGTGAACCCCTAAGCTGAATTACCAGCTTAGATCTGGTTTTGTTGCCACCACTCTCAAGTACTAACTCCCTTACCTGAGTAGTCTTGAGAGACTTCTTCACCAGTTTCCTGGTGAACACCAATCCAACTCCTTGGATCTTAACACAAGGAGAATTTAACCATTCCACCTTCTTTCCCCCACCAATTTTTGGTAAGGCCAGATCCATCCCCTTGGATCTTAACAGAAGGAAAAATCAATCAGGTTCTTAAAAATAAGACTTTTAATTAAAGAAAAGAAAGGTAAAAGAAAAAAACCTCTGGGAGAGATTAGCATACCAGCTACTCTCACAGACAATAGATTCAAAACACAGAGGATGTTCCCCTGGGCAAAAACTTAGTACACAAAAGAATTCCCAATTTGATTATTCCTCTAACTGCACAAAGACAAAGTCACAAAAGAAAATAAATATAAACCTATTTATTCTTTTTTAAAACTTACTACTCTGATAAGAGGCTGGTTCCTTTATCTTTTCCACTCCGGCCAAACTGAAACTGACCAAGACAAAGGCAACTTCCCTCCTTCCTTTTGAAACATCCTGTCTCCCCATTGGTTCCTCTGGTCAGGTGTCAGCTAGGCTAGGTGAACTTCTTAACCCTTTACAGGTAAAAGAGGCATTAACCCTTAAGTATCTGTTTATGACAAACGCTAATAGCCTTGATGCCATAATTGTGATCATTTTGTTTTAAATTAGGAAACAGACTTGTACACAGAGGTGTCCCACAAAATCTGATAGCCCTGGGCCCACAGGAGAGTTAATCCAACCCTGGATCCATGAACCATCTCCAGCAGCTCTGTCTCAGGGAGAGACAGTGGTGCAGCATGGAAGAGTCCTCGATTCCCACAAGGCACCTTGCTGGATCAAGAAGACACCAACATTAGTGTTCACCTGAAACAAGACATTTCAGTGCGATTTCCCCAAAGGATTATTCCACAAAAATCATCTTTTCCCACAGGAAATTCTGTTTCCAACAAAACCTACTTTTCCAACGGGAAAAGGTTGCATTTGAAATTATTCAGTCAGTCCTAATTATTAGTAGTAGCGTAATAGCACTACCGTAGTAGTGTAGTTGTATTGTTCCAGTAGCCAAGAGCGCCAGTCGAGACCAGGGCCCCGTTGTCCAGGCACTACACACATACATAGGAAGACATATTCTGCTCCTCAAAGAGCTTACATTCCACCTTTGGACAGGATGCAACAAGTGAGTATGGCCAACGATAATAGGGCAGGGGAACAGCAGATAAGAGTAACAATAATAAGTTCAAGCAGTTACCTAGGCTAAACGGGCCCGACTGAAGGGATACCCCAATGCAAAGTATGGGAGCAGAGAAGTAAACTTTCAGGCTGTGGCAAGGAAATATATTTTTATATGTCATTGCAATGCATTTAATGCAGGGTAGGTAATAAAAGCTACATGTGCTGTACTGTAGGAGATAGTATAAAAAGCAAAGATTGACAAAGGTAAAAGGTTTTCTCCTTCCTCGCTACCATGCACACTGATAGCTTCTGTGGGACTAGCCTAGTACTTACAGGAAAGTATTATTAAAATATCTCAGGTTTAAATGTTCCAGCGGGGAGCTTTGCAGGTAACCTGAAATAAAGCAATGCATCTCATGCTGTGGCTCCCTTAGTGAAGAGATCTTATTAAATATCACAAGCAAGATCTCCTGGTTAAGTGTCTGAGTACCAATGGTTATCTGGGAAGATGAGAAAGTACAGGTTTTCTTTCTAAAGTTTTCGTTGAGTTTGACAATCTCTAATGTTCATGAGAATGTTCATAGAAAAAAGCATAATGCAGACAACATCTTTGCAAATAGCAATGATAGACAGCTTTTCCAGTGTTCCTCAATCCTGATTTGCAATACCTTCAGGAGTTCTTATGCTGGGCATCTTCTGTGGTGAGTTGTTCACTGCTTGTGTGTGTGTGTGTGTGTGTGTGTGTGTGTGTGTGTGTGTGTGTGTATTTGAGCTGGGAGTTCATGATACAGGTAAATATTGCATGAAGAATCTAATAAAGCAAGAAAATTCATTTTTCTTATCATCTAAATCTAAGTTGGAAACCAAAGACCTGATCCTCCACTGCCATGCCCCATCACCAATGGAAAGGGAGTGCAAGATTGGTATAAAATGCTACCAAACCAGAATTTTCCAGTCTGGTAAACCGGTGGTAGTATTTTACACACACTTTGGGATCACTTTTAAAAATAATAAATGACTACACAAAATGCAAAGCGGAGGATATTCAGACTTTAAAGCTTTAAGAAATAATTTTCACAGCATTGCCACCTATCAGATTCATTTAGTTGTTCTTTATTTCTTAAACTAATGAATGTCTGCTTACCTGCTTATTCAGAGAATAACAAATACATTCAGTAAAATCACAGTCTTTTTTTCCATCCAGGTCCCCCAGCCGATCCAGGGCTTGGACTTTACCATCCACCACCCTCATAAGAGGGTTAAGGAGGGCTATGGGGTGAGGGGGAGAGAGGAAGAGGGGAGTTAGCTCCCTGCCATACCAATCGTAGGAGTCCCCATTCTCTTCCATTATCCAATACCTCCTTTAAGTCCTTTACCAGGCCATTTATCTGGTCACTGGCTGCCCTCTCTATGGAGCATCTGCACTGACATCCACCACAAGGAGGCCCCAGCAATTTGCTTGGCTGCCTCCCCCACAACCCTGATGGGTTCCCAGACATCTCCAAATGGCCTGTTGCCTAGCAGCCCTACTGGGGAGAAAGAACCCATTGTCCCAAGTGTGATCGTCAAGGGGCACCCACAGCTGCATTTCCTTGACTCAGTACTGCAACAACCACCCTCCATGGGCACAGCCTTCTCGAAATAAAATTGCCTCTCAAACAGAAACCCAACAGGTCAAAGTTCAATGGGCGCACTGGCAGTAGTTGGAAAGGAGATTTGATATCACATTTAGCCATTAGCACCCCAGGCCTACATGCCCTAATGATATGAATGGTTTCATCAATGGAGGAATAGCATATGGAACATAGTGCCTGGTCTAGTTCATCATTAACAGAGCCACCTAGTGGGTATGACAGGTGATTAATTAATTGGTATGTCCCTGGGGTCTTCTTGGGACCAACCCCAGGGAGGAAACTCTCAAATGTGCTATAGGCAAATTATTAAATGGCCCAGCTAACCTGCCCTCCTTCAATTCTTGTGCAATCTTTTTTGGAACAATATGTCCCATCCCAGCTACTGTCTTTACATTTTTTGACATCAAATGAATTCTATTTCCCACAAAAGGGATCCGAAATCCTGCTGTAAACCCCTCCCACTAATTTGCCCCATCTGCCCTGTTAGGGTAATCCCATAGGAGAACCCTTAACACATCCAGCCTAACTGGTGTTGGAGTCTGTGCCCATTGCACCATCCCTAGCTCATCCCCTCCCCAGCTTGTGCTCTATGTCCCAGATCCTGTTCCATCTGTGCCATACCTGTGGTTGACTCTTGCACCACCCCCATTCCTGTTTCCTCCCAGTGATCTTCCCTTTCCACTCTGGCAAGAATGAGCTCAATGGGTCCCAAAACATGTCTCACAAACATGCCTGTATCTACAGGGGTTGCAAAAATAACCATCATTAAATGCCCAGCAAATACTATTATGTGCCTGGGGTCCCTCCCGAACTTGTTGCGATATGAACAAACCATTGTGTGAATTCCTGGCATCCTTAGTGTCATCCACTCAAACCACAGTGTGTGATGAGGTATGTCCCACCTTATCCCAGTTTGCATTGCTGGCTTTAATCGCAGCTGCTCATCATAATTAAACCTGGACATGCCCCCAAACATATTGTGTGCCCACCTAATTATATCCATATACTTAACCAAGGCAGGGCTCCTCTCTGGGTAAGCCTGTACTGTAACACCTGCATAGATGAGGAAGGCTGCCTCCCAATTTTCCCATGTTCTAGGAGCCCTTGGTCTCTTAGGCAGATCGCTGTTTTGCTTGCCTTGCCCATGTTTACTATCTGTCAACACCTCCCTGTGCAATAGGGATAATATAGACACATATTCGCCTCTCAGGGTTTTATCTTTAGTTGTACTGAGTAGGTGAACTCCCATTGGGTCAGCCACCCCGGCATAACCATATTCAGGACTGCATGGAGGGATCTTCGCAGAGCCCTGCTCCTCCATAGACCCCTCACACCTAGCTTCCTGAAACTGCTGTAGTAAATGCAAGTTAGCTTGCAGCAGCTGTAGAATACCATCAGTGCCCCTACTGAAGTGCCACCCCAAGGAGAGTGTGCCTAGATGAGTCTGGACCTCCCACCTTTGGGCTCAGAGTATTTACTACCTCAACAGGCTCACTCCTGTCCGCCTCAGGTGAACTCACTGAGTGACTGATTGAGCACCGTACCTGCACCTTGCTGTGGCCCCTGCAACTGCCAACTTGCCAGGCTGGAAGGCCGGATACCGCCTCTGCCACCCATCTCCCCAAACTCTGTGTGGTTCAGATAATACTCACCCTTGGGATCAGCATTACCACCATCCCTTGTGTTCAGGGGAAGAGAACTTCCTGGTTCTAGATGACCTCGTGCCCTTTGGAAGCGCTGTAATGCTGTGGAGAAAACCTCAGAAACAACTTCACTGACCATTTCCTGCACAACTCCAGTGACTACCCCATTAATCCACACAGCCTGCCCACCTGCATGCATAGACGCTTCCCCTCTGTCATTTCCCTCCCTCAGTGCATGAGGCTGCCCCGGGTCATGCCTTGGGTTATTAAACACACCACTCAGGGAATTAGTAGCCCCCCCCCCACTTGTGAGCACCCCCTGTCCCTGCTGCAATACTGTCTCCCTTGGGTCCCCTTCCAGCCCTCGGGCTCCACTGGGACTGCCTGTGCTGCAGCTGCTGCCTCTGCTTGCCCCCTTTCCAGCAAAGGTACAGGCACCTGAGCAGCAACCTGCTCTCTGGTACATGAAACAGTTAGATTCCCTCCCCCTCCCAATGCAGGTTGATTGTTTCAAAAGCTCACTAGCCTCACATGCCAATTCACCCTCCCTGATTGCAGGTTCCATCCTGCCTAGGCAATGGGCGGAAATAACTGGGACAGGGGGATGTTAGTTCCCCCTTCTTGTGAGTCTGAAGTCACACTGTCTAGTGACTGCAGTACACACGAAGCTTCACTTGCTAAATCATCCCCCTTGTGTCCTACTTGTAATTTTCCTCTGCTTGCCTTTCCCTGCCTCTGGGGCCGGGGCAAACAGCCCCCAGTTTTCCCGAGCTCACCCTACTCCATGCCCCTGGATCCATACTGCTTAATCCTGATTGCTGCTTCCCTGGAGCCATACTATGTCACAATCCTGTTTGCTGCTTCCCTGGAGCCATACTGGCTTCCTCGCTAGGTGGAGCAAAGAGATTTTGGTGGCGTATCTTTACGCACATTCCTGGCAGAGTGGGGAACTCACTGTGGTGAGTCAAAGCTGACCATGGAGCACCTTTTTAACAGCAGTTTCTGACTTACTTACTTCCTCCACCTCCCCGCCATCCAACAAAGCAGAGTAAGCCCCAGACAAACTCTGACCCACTTTAGTCATGGTGCAGTCATTGACGTTCATTTGAAGGTTCTGTTGGAGTTATACCAGCATAAAACTGGAGTAATACAGAATTCAATCAGACTCATTGTATGGGAGTTTTGAAACTTCTCAGGAGAAGATGCGACACATATCTGTACAGTACACATCACATACTTTTTTTCTGCATGCAGCATTATTTCAGCTATGAACAAAAACAAGCATTCAGTCTTATTCAAAGATACTCAGGAGAGGTTTTTAATAACTGGAGACAAAGCACAATACTACAGGAAAGTTAAACTGAAAACAGAAGGTCTAATTCACCACTTTCTTACACCATGGTACACCAACATAATTCCATTCCCTTCAGAGTAGTGAATCAGGCCCAAAATATTCATTGCACTACTATGTTGCCTACTGGTTGTCTATCTTGAAGACACAACGGAATAATTGAATTTCAAACAAATGGCTTTAGAACAGATGACCTTTCACCCAGAGGTCTTTTCTTTTAATATCTGCAGACTACTGGTATGATTTTTTACAATGAGAAGACCACCGAAGGAAGTCAATTTCTAAAACTGGAACACAGTCAAAATCAAGCCATTGCTTTATGGCACATGTGTAATTTATAGTACATTATATTAGGAATCCTGTGAAAACATGCTGCTAAATTCTCACCTCAGTTTACAGAGGTATAACTGAGTAAATCAGTTGACCTGGATAGGGTTACTCAGATTAACATTGTATTTTGTATGTTCTGATGAATGCCACGCATAACATGATTATGTTTCCTTTCTGTGTTACCCTGACAAGAGGTGAGGATAGAAATTGTTGGAACAACATTCCCCCTACAAATTATACATTTCTCTCGGTGTCTGAAAAAAGCACAGTCGCATTTGTAAAATGCACACACACTTCACAGTCTCTCTCAAATCCACTTAAAATAAAAGAATACGAATAAATAAGTATGAAGCCTAATTAGGCATCTTTGACCTTCCTAACTTGCTGCTTAACTTGTTGAGTTCACATTAACTGTCCAAATGAAACGAGTTAATTCTCCTATCAGCAGGATATCTACTTCCTTTTAACAGAGGCTCAGAAATATTAATTTAGATTCGCATGGGAAGACGAAGAGAGCTCTCCCTTATTGTAGAGCAGCGTCCAAATTTGATCTTAAGGATTCCACATTGAGTTCTGGCAGAGACCTGGAAAAGAAGGAAGAAATTCCCCTTAGTATGGAACTACTTACATTTTACTGGCACTTCAGAAACATGGGTATAGGATTCTCTCAAGCACTTCTTCACCGAATTACAAACACAAACTGTGAGGACAGCTCACAGAGCCAAATGAGTAAATCAATCACATGATAAGCACTAATATCTTATTTTATATAGTATTTCCCAAATAACAATCACATGATTTTCCAGATGTCTAGCATCTAAAACAAACAAATCAAAAACTTGATTCTATTGAGAAAATGTACTTTTTTCCCCATGTAAAACGTTTCAGAACTGTATGGATTTTTTTTCCAGAATTTTTTCCTACTGAAAAAACACGGTTTTGTCTACACTGAAATTCTGCATGGGGAAAAAAAATTAGTTGTTAAGTGTGAAGTTTCATTTTTTTTTTCATTTCATGAACTGCCATTTCAGTTTTTGTCAAAAATCCAAAATGAAATGATATTTTACATTAGATAGATTAGAAACAAAACAAACAAAAATGTTTTGAATCGGTTTGAAACTCCCTATGGGGAAACCAAAATTTCTTGTAGGAAAAAAATGTCAGTTTTCTGACAGGCTCGAAAAACATGTAGTACCTACTGTTGTGAAATAGATAGATAATTGTTAGACTCTGTCTGCGTGCACTTTTAAATCTTGATGGAATTTCCTGCTTTCAGAGACTGGAAGTTTTTTGTGGTCTCTTCAGTGCAGATTTTACAGACTCATGAAGACACTATTTTTTGTTCTTTCTTATGTTATTCTCTCAACCTAAAGTAAAAGTCCGTGAGACTAAAAGTATCTATTGGCTCTTTCAGGTCTTAATCCTGCAAATATTCATTACTAAACATAGAATGTATTAATGTGAATAGTCGTGTTGAAGTTAATAGGGCTATTTACAGCAATAAGGAGGACTATAGCTGGTAGTGTTTTCAGGACTGGGCATTATGTGTGGAGAAACATAGCATACACTGGAAATGGACCAAAGGAAAAATGCTACATATAAACAGTTTCAACAATGTTCAAAACTTGAACTTATAGAAATGTTTTGCAAAAGGCTGATATTTTTGTAAAGGGCTGACAAACAAAATCAAATATGGATTTCTGTGAATATATTTCAGAATTCACTTAAAATGTCTTGTCTCTGCATGCATTCCTGACCATACACTTGTTATTAGAATATTGGTGGAAAGCAAACAGAAAAATGCACTCACATAATTTAAGGACACAATCCTGACATCTTTATTGAGTACTCATATAAATTGCTTACATGCTTAAATGTTTGCAGGATCAAGAATAAGTTAATTCAAATCTTTAGGCTCTGATCCAGCAAAGCTCTTAAGCACATACCTAACTTGAAGCTGAACAGGATTGCTTTCATGCTTAAAGTTTTGCACATGCTCTAAGTGTTTTGCTAAATCACGATCTTAGTCTCTTAATACTTTGTTTATAATTTGACTTCAGTTACAAATGAAGTGGTGAGTTCACTGTTTTTATTTTATTCATAGGAACACAGGAATTGCCACACTGGATGAGACTGAGGTCCATCTATTGCAGTATCCTGTGTCCAGCGATACTCAGCACCAACCCATTTTTGAATCGTGCTAAATTCTTGGCCTTAATGACTTCCTGCAGCAATGAATTGCCCAGTCTAACTACATGTTGTATGAAAAAGGATTTCCTGTTATCAGTTTTGAACTTTCTGCCTTTACATTTCATATAATGTCCCCATGTTCGTGACTTATGAGTAGGCTTGGAATAATTAGATACTTTTATATAATTTTGATGGATAGCATCAATGTTTATTTTTAAAGTATTTTTTAAAATTTTTATTGATTTAAATTTTCACAGGTGTGCAGAATTATTTTAAGTGTCTTTTTCAATTTTTATCTATCTAAATGTCCACACTTCCAAGAAATGATGATGAATGTCAGACAATAGTTATTTAATGACAATAGACATTGTTATTCAAAAAGTTAAAGCTTTATAATCTTTAAAACACACTTAGCAGTAGATGTCAAAATATGCAAAGTAAATATTGTTAAGTCAAACTCGTAATTCTCAAGCAGCATTTTTCTTACTTTGCCTATCTGTATATTTCAATTCTCCTCAATATTTTTCCATTGGTTTGTATGTATATGGTGAAATTGATGTTTACCATATGAAATAAAGCAAGAAAAACTTAATTATTTCAAACCTACTTATGAGACAAGGAGAACAGAAATCCCTGATCTACCATCTCTGTGACATCTGTTATTTTATATACTTTTATCATGTCCCCTTCTCGTTCATCTGCTTTCTAAAATAAATACACCCAATGTTTTCAATCTCTTTTCCTATGAGAGTTTTTTAGGCTCTTGATCATTCTTCTTGCTTTTCTCTGAACTCCCTCTATTTCTGCAATATCCTTTCTAAGAGAGGGTGACTAATACTGCACACAATATTCCAGATGAGGCCTCACCATTGATTCCAAGAAAGGTCTTCAAAAGGTATGGTATTTACCAACATCAGAAAGCAAACCAAAAGTGGATGTGAACACAGTTAAAGTGAGTTAGTTTTCCAAATCAAACACATTCATGAACTTTTTGCAGTATTAGCACAGCTCTAGAAAACATACTGTGATGATGCCCCGCCCCCCATAAGGCTTTATGGAATATTCTTCTGATTGTATATGCAACATAACTGGAATATATTTTAGGCTACATATGCCATGTAACATATCTATGTAAAGGTTATGATCTACTGAATCTATTAATCCTATTTGTATGCATGTGTCATTTTTGTATTCAAAGTTATGAATATTGGCTGTGTACTGGCTTGATTTTAACTAGCCTAGCACAGTATTTGTTCAGCTTCTTGAGAAACAAGAAAGGGGGGATAGCTCAGTGGTTTGAGCATTGGCTTGCTAAACCCAGGGTTGTGAGTTCAATCCTTGAGGAGGCCATTTAGGGAACTGGCATAAAAATCTGTCTGGGATTGTTCTTGCTTTGAGCAGGGGTTGAACTAGATCCTCTCCTGAGGTCCCTCCTAACCCTGAGATTCTGTGAAAATTAAGCACTCAGTCAAAAACCACTTAAGCCAACAATGAACTTGAAGATGCTAATCCAAATCTGAGCCTTCCCAGGAACATGGCTTGGCTAGTAAAAACTGAGTCATGCAGCTTGCCAATATGACACTAAAACTTCATTTTGGAGTAGGACTTTGCATAGGAGTGAGGAGAGGGTCTCCACCCACAAGATAAAGTCTATTTAAACCCCTGGGAGACCCCTCCATTTTGTCTTCAGCTGGCTCAAGAGATAGCCTCTCCACCCAAAAGGATACCTGAAAGGAACTGGAACAAAGGGCAATAACTACAGGGGGGGTGAGTGATTGCTGGACCCAGACTAGCAGGAGTCTAGTCTGTAAAAGGAAGCTTACTGGGACTGGTAAGGTTTTATTTGTATTCAATTTCTTACACTTAGACGCGTGTTCTATTTTATTTTAATTCGTAATTCACTTTGTTCTCTCTGTCACTACTTGGAACCACTTAAATCCTACTGTCTTTATTTAATAAAATCACTTTTTACTTATTAATTAACCCAGAGTATGTATTAATACCTGGGGAGGTGGGGGTATTATGCTGTGCATATCTATCAGTGTTATAGAGGGCAAATAATTTATGCGTTTATCCTGTATAAGCTTTATACAGAGTAAAATGGATTTATTTGGGGGTTTGACCCCTTTCGGAGTTGGACATCTGAGTATTAAAGACAGGAACACCTCTGTAAGTTGCTTTCAGTTAAGCCTACAGCTGTTAGGGGATGTGGTTCAGGGCAGGAGAGCAGGGACAGAAGTAGTCTTGACACATCAGCTGGCAGTTCCCAAGGGGGTTTCTATGATCCAAGCCATCACACATACAAATGAAGGTGAGTAAACAGTTCTCAACTACTTTGCAGTGACACCGTGATAAGAAGCAACGCATTCCTATATTGGAAGGGAAGAGTGAAGGAGTTCACTTATGGCTTGATGAGCAGTGTTGTGTGAGAGAGGCTATGTGTGTAATATGCACCGTGTGACATATGCAGACTCAGACCTTAGACTCAAATTTATAAAATTGCCATTGGCTAGAAGATATAAGCAGCTTTTCTCTAATTAGCAACATTGTAAAATATACAGGAGTCTTCCACAATGGAAAAGGTGAATGCAGACCAGAAAACCATTACTATGGGGATTTCAGGTTTGGTGGTATGGGCTGATGGCCCAGTGTATCAAACATGGTGTCTGCTCAGATCAGTGGAGCAGTCAATTTCCCCTTCTTATCTAAGTCTCTACAGTCCTTTTCTGGAGGCAAAGATATTAATTTCTGTCTCACTGGAGCATAAGGACTTCCTCTTACATTCAGCAGGTATTATCTGGCCCTTGCCTTCAAAGGGCCTGGAACACCCTTTGGCTCTTAAGTCTCTGTAAGGGGTAGGCAGGGGAACCCAGGACCATTCATTCCATTGGTTCCAGCTCAGGGCCCTTAACTCAGGCAGGCAGAATCAGTCCTCAACAATTCTTCTACTGTATCCTGAGATCCTTCCTATCTCCCTTGGTTCCATAGCCTTCTGCAGCTAGAAGTTCTGGTCATCCATTCTTTGGGTTGTTGTCCCTCTGAGGCAGCTTCTCACCAGCTCACCTCCAGGATCTTCCCTCTGTGGTCTTCTTGATCCTCTGGAGCTGCCCCATCCTCCTGCTTCTCAGCTCTTTTATTCTCCCAGCTGTGGTGAGGGTGCTGGCTGGAAATACTTGCATTAAGTCCTTGTTTGCCAAGCCTGCACAGTATATATACACCCCATGACAGGAGGTTATTTTAAATTTCTAGTCATATTGGAAAATAAATAAGCTCAACAGCATTTCAAATATCCACTTGTTCTCCACTTTACTTGGAAGGCATTTTTTGTCCATAATCAAATTTGTTCCTTTTCTTGCTCTGAGAATTGAAATATCCCACAGTGCTTTCATAAGAGAAGTTTGCACATTATCCCTCCATTTGAAGCTATGCTGCATGTTCACAGCATCCCATTTCCCAGAGGACAGTAATCTTATAAAAATCAAAACTGTACCAGGAAAAAACCTGACATTTGAAGGCCTTAGGATACAGAACTGAAGAACGGTTTCATATGTTCCGTCAAAAGCCACAAATTCCATCACAAGAAGAACAGGGAAGCTAATGGCATCTCATCTGGTACAATGCATTTAAGAATTAATGTATTATGTTTGTTACTAACCATCCTTTGTATTAGAGGCCATACCGTCATTTTTTCCTGAAATTCCAAGGAAATTATTGGACTCCAGAAGTGGATCCTTTTCTTGCCAGGAAAGGAATCAGTGGACACTGGCCCAGGACACCCTATTCCTAATTGAATGTGCTAATAAATACAGTAATCTTATTTATTGATGTACATATTTGAACAGAGATATTAGATATCAAAAATAAATTGTATTTTATAACTGATAGTTATACATACAAAAGTTACATAAAATTGGCTCGTTTCAGGTCCTCAGACAGGCAGCAGTTTCTTTCTCTCTGCTGCCTCTTCCAAGATGCTGCGTCTAATTCCCCAGTGTCTTTTTGTCTTGATTCCTTCCCAATCATATAAAAATCCTTTCCTAATGGCAAATGCCTGAGTTACCAATCTAAATTATAATTCCTCTCAGACAGGATTTAGAGCTGTGTGTGACTCAACTTCTCTAGGCTTGAAGCTGGCGTCGTGCAAGTGGGTTGCTCCAAACATTGTCCATCTGTACTGCAACCTACAGGAAACACTAAAATTCAATAAACCCCTTCTGGAAAAAAGGAGCTTGTGTGTAGTGCTAACTTCCCCTGGACAGCTATCATCTATTGTTCTCAATCTATCAAATTTATATGGCCTCCATTATGATAGTATCCATGAAGGACTTAGCTGTTGCAATACTCAGTGTCACAACATCAATTTTTAAGTGGCCAGGAAATCACAAGAACAACGTGATCCACAAAGCTTGAGTTAGGCACCTAGGCTAGCTGTACAATGAATGAGAAGAGATAAGTGTCTTAGGGTACATCGACGTTACCCGCTGGATCAGCGGTTAGTGATTGATCTATCAGGGATTGATTTATCATGTGTAGTGTAGACACGATAAATCGATCCCCGATTGCTCTCCAGTCTACTGCTGAACTCCAGCAGTGCAAGAGGTGGAAGCAAAATCGATGGGGGAGCCGCGGCCGTCGATCCAGCACCGCGAGGACGCAAAGTAAGTAATTTTAATATGATTTAAGATACGTCGACTTCAGCTATGCTATTATTGTGTAGACCAGGCCTTAGAATGAGATCCACCAAACCCAGCCACTGTTGTGGCACTGATGTGATGGGGAATTACTATGTACCAAAAATGCTAACAACAGATATGAACTGGAAGAAACAGCCTTATGTAACAGTCTCTTAGCTGTTTTCACAGCTGATTCCACCTTACCATTACTCTGTGGATATACTGGAGAGGAGATGTGGTAGTCAGACTCGCATTTGTAAGCAAATTCCTTGACTTCTTTCAAGGCAAATTGGGGTCCAATGTTGGTGAATACTGTATCCGGATTTTTATATCTCACAAAATGGGCCATCAATTTACCAATCACTGATTTACTTCTTGAAGCAGGCAGGCATTGACCTCCCAAAAATATGAGAAGTACCTTGCTTTTCCTTGAAGGTAAATAAAATCACTCCCACCTTTTCCCATGCTCACATAGTAACAGAGTTTCTTTCTGATGCCAGTTATGACACAACTAGAAGATATCATAGCTTTCTGTCAAAAAGTGGAGTTACTATTTATTCCTGGCCAGTATACACACTCTCAAGCCGATCTCAGACAGCTGTCAATGCCCAGGTGTGAGGCATGTATTTTTTGCATCACGTCCTTATGGAGTGAGGTGGGGACAACAGCTTTCTGTCTTCAAAATATGATTTCATTCTGCACATTCAGCTCATCTTTAATTTGAAAATAAAGTTCTGCTTCTTTCAGTACTTGGCTTTTCTCTTCTGGCCACCCTGCTAGCAGCACTCTCTTGACTGCCTGTAGTCAGACGTCTTTTTCCTTAGCCTCATCGATTTCCATCAGACTCACTATTGACACTGGGAGTTAGTGCAGCATGTTAATGGATTCAATGTTGGGAGCCTCTTCTCCCAACTTACTGATGCTGGGTAGATATGCCCTGCTGTGGGTGTTTGCTAACACCAGTACTTATCCTGGACAATATTTAATCTTTAGCTAGTAGCACTGGAGGTGCATCAACATGTATTGCAATCTCTTTGGAGCACTTAGAAGGGACTTTTCCATGACTGTGTCTAGGGTTTAGTGATCTGATTGCACTGTTACTGAGTGGTCATATTGTACTGATGGAATAGCTCCACTCCAAATACCACAGACAGAAGCTCTTTTTTCTATTTAGGTATGCTTCTGTTCAGTTTCTTACTGGGCTCTGCTGGCATAAGTAATCAGCTGCTCTTGCAAAAGAGCTATGCCCAATTCTTTCTCCAATGCATAACACTGGTGTGTCAGTGACTCTCCTAGCTAGTAGTACTTGTTATCCTTTGTTTCAGTGTGTCAAATACCTGTTGTTTGGGACCTGTCTAGTCCCACTCAACATCTGCCTTATGAGGTGATGTATGGGTTCTGCTACTGTAGCAAAGTGTGGACAAAATATGTGTCATTCCTATGAAGTACTATATCCCTTTCACGTCCACTGAAGCGGACATGTCCCTGATTATCTTGCTCATGTTGGGATCTACTTTCAGGCATTCTACTGTGAGCAGATGTCTAATGTATGTCACCTCATGCTGTCTGAGTTGCATTTTTTCTTGAGTTTTATGTTCTGATTTCTGCATCACTGTAAAAAAGCTTGTAGTTTTCTGTCATTGTCTTCTGTATCATTGCCCTTTCACCTACAATGAGGCTATCATCTGTAATTATTTTCACCCCAGGCAGTCCTTATAATGGTTGGATAACTCTTCTCTGGAACACTTCTGTTGCTGGGCGTATGCCCATAGGCATGCTCAGTCATCTGTAGTGACCAAATAGTGCCACAAAGGTTATCAGCATGCTGAATTCTTCATCCAGGCTTATGTCCCAAAACCATTTCTCACATCACAGCCCACAGAGATTATCTGGAAAGCTAAAACAACCAAAATATTGTCTGTATAAACCAAAGTATATATCTGCAAATCTAGTGCTCTGTCTTATAATCAAAAGTGTTTTGTACTTAGACAAAACCCAGTGCATGACCAAATGTTGAAATTTATGTAGTCAATAATCAAAACTCCTACACTGACCCCATTTACCAATGGAAATGTGTCCAGATGTCCAGGAAGGGATTATCAAAAGATGCCTGTTACTATAAACGTGGGTTGTGAAATCACACAGAGTGTTTCCCTATTAACATTTTTGCATGCATAAAGATTGGTATTGTCCTTTGTTTTTTTTCTGTCCCTATAACTTGAACCTGACATGCTCTTGAACTCTAGGAGAGAGTCATGATGTCATCATCACTATCTGATGTGCCATCTCCCTCTTGTACAAGCCTGACTGAATCTTTCTGACAGATTCTTCTGCTCTTGCACACACTGCTAAAATGGTTCAAGTGGACACACGCCTTGTAATGCTATCCTAGTGTGTGGTACTTCTCCGCTACTTACTCATGCTGCTCCCACAGTAAATGCATCTCACTCTGCTTATGGAACCTTGGCCATGTGCTCTCCTTTGCTGTTGTCTAATGGCATGTACTTATGGGGTGTTTTACCTCCTAGGGCTTTCATCCTTTTCCTGAGTCTTCCACTGTATGTCCCATGTCTAAGCATCCATCTAAAGAGAAGTTGCCAGGAACAGCTGCTCCCACACATTGTGATCTTAAATGCCACAGATTATCTTGTTCTGAATCAGGGTGTTTATGAAGTCCCCAAAATTGCACATTGCAGCTCGTGTGTCTATCCAGTCCACTTCAGTTTGGTCTCTAGTAAAAAATGCGCTACCCCTACATTTTCATTCTGATTTGAGGAGCAATAATTCCCCAAGATTTCTATGTCTGCTATGAGGCTTGAGGCAATGGTGAGCTTCAGAGTGGTGCAAGTCTCTCTGCCTTGTTCCCCTATAAGGTCAAATAATAGTTTTACTTTCCTGCTATTGTTATCCTCCTGCATGACCAGGTCTGGGCACAGCTGAAACTCCTCCTTCCTCTGGGTCCATCTCTGGGATAGCTTTGTGTCTGCAAAATCCAGAGCTGAATGGGGGCTTAGACTGTTCACACTGACAACTCCTGCACTTCAGAGAACTCACAGCTCACCATGTTTCATTTGCAAAGAGTGAAGCTGAATGCAGGTTAAGCAGAACAAATGGAACTTTATTAAACCTGGTGCACTGCTTCATCCATTTGACTGCATTGCTTCCAGCCTAATTCCACAGGTTCCCTCTTTTTCTGGTGTCCCATGAATAACAGTCCCTCTAGGAAACATGGACCCTCTGA
The DNA here is from genome assembly GCF_003597395.2 of Chelonoidis abingdonii. Lineage (NCBI taxonomy): Eukaryota > Metazoa > Chordata > Testudines > Testudinidae > Chelonoidis > Chelonoidis abingdonii. Next base: position 200,277,305 of record NC_133770.1, read on the forward strand.
CTCCCATTCAACTGATCATGATACAATGCCAATCTTATAACTTCAGGTTCACACACACACACATACTCACACACAATCTCTCTCTCTCTCATATCTTGTAGTTCAGTGGTTAGAGAATAGTCATAAGATGTGTGAGAGACCCCTGTTCAAATATTTTCCTCCATCAGGCAGAGGGGAGAATTGAACCTGTGACTCCCACAGCCTATTTGAGTGTTCCAAATACTGTGATAAAAATTATAAGGTGGATGGCACAAACCTGATCTCAAATGATTTTGAATGGGACCCAATCCAATAGCCAGCCCACCTACTGGATCAGACCCTGCAGGTGAATTAGGCAGAGTAGTGCTTATCTTCTGCTTGTTCATGGATTGCATTGAGAGTTTAGGCAGGACTAGCTATCTGGATGCCCAGAGACAGAAACAAAAAAGCCCAGGGAACATTTATCTTGCAAATTTAGGCACCAAGTAATTTTTGGTGCCTAAGGGGTTATATCTTCCTAATGGGTTAAATAGTCTCCTGTGAGGTCGTGCATCAGAACAACAGCCCCCCTCTGGCCAAACCTGGTGCAGCCACTGGGTTCCCATAGGTTAGCAGGGTGGCCAGTCTATTCCCGGTGTCCAGGACTCTTAAAACTCTTTCTTTGCTCTCAACTCCATCAGGGGGGTGGTAGGGGAACCCAATGCTGACAGTACCCTGAATTACTTCTGTCATAAACAGATAGTTAAGGGTTAATGCCTCTTTTACCTGTAAAAGGTTAAGAAGTTCACCTAGCCTAGCTGACAACTGATGAGAGGAACCAATGGGGGAACAAAATGTTTCAAAAGGAAGGAGGGAAGTTTTCGTTTGTTTAGAGTCTCATTTTCAGCAGGAGTGAAAAAGATCAAGGAACCAGCCTCTTATCAGAGTAGTAAGTTTTAGAAAGGGATAAATAGGTTTATGTTTATTTTCTTTGTAACTTGTCTTGGCATCATTAAGGGAATTATCAAAATTGGGTATTTGGGTATTTTTTTGTGTAACTAAATTTGTGTCCAGGGGAACATCCTCTGTGTTTTATATCTGTTGTCTGTGAGAGTAGCAGATATGCTAATCTCTCCCAGAGGGTTTTCTTTTACCTTTCTTTTCTTTAATTAAAAGCCTTTTTCTTAATACCTGATTGATTTTTCCTTGTTTTTTAGATCCAAGGGGTTTGGATCTGGATCCACCAGGAGCTGATGGGAGAAAGGAGGGGAGATGGTTAATTTCTCCTTGTTTTAAGATACAAGGGGTTTGGATCTGTGTTCACGAGGGAATTAGTGAAGTCCCTCAATACTACCCAGGGAAAAAGTAGTACTTGGGAGTGGTGGCAGTGATACCAGATCTAAGCTAGTAATTAAGCTTAGAATTGTCCATGCAGGTCCCCACATCTGTACCCTAACGTTCAGAGTGGGGAAGAAACCTTGACAACTTCATAACTTCCCAGGAGAGAACTGGGTTTACAATGGTGCCAATGGCACTGTGGAACTGGTCTTCTCTCATAAGGGGCTCACACCGGCGCCTGGACCATGGCCACCACTCAGACTTTTCCGCACAAGGCCCCGCCCCACTCTGCCGCTTTCCCTGAGGCGCTGCCCACTGCTGACTCCTCTCCACCCCCTACCAACTCCATCACTTATCCTTAAAAACTGCCCCCCCACGCTGTTCCAGTGCCTCTGTTCCTAGGTGTCCAGTTTTCAACCAGAAAATTTGGTTTAATAGCGAACCTGGTAGTATCCAGTAGCACTGCTGATTGGACACTAAAAGTCCAGTTACAGAAGTAACCACAATCAGCCTCCCCACCAGGAAGGTGGAAGAGCAGCTGCTGCTGCTTAGAGGAGCTGCAACTCAGCTGGAGAAAAAGAGAACTGGCTCTCAAGAACCCAGCTCCAATGAAAAGAGGTAGGCACCAGTTCCTTACTGCCCCGGGGGGATCCTGTCCCTGCCTCACCCCGGGGACCAACCCAAGCAGCCTCCTGCTAGCCCCACCCTGGGCTCCCCCAAGCTCTGCAGTGCCACTCACTTCCGACCCATTGTCCTCTGCCAACCCAGTCCTGGGGTCCCCCACAGAAATTAAGGAATAGCGCTAGATGATGGGAAAAAAAACACTCTCTTCAGCACAGTGAGAAGAGCATTAGACATCACTTTTCTATTGTTACTGGAAGTTGTGAATTTTACCCTTCATGCATATATTGACATCTCAAGGATTTTAATTCTAATCCTGTTCTGGTATATATATACAGTATATAGTTTTGTTTTATAATTTTACTAGTATGTTTGTTACCATGTCCAGAAGTCTTTGATTTTTGGATGCCAAAAAAATTAAACACTACTCTTATTGATCAGATTAGGACATTATTTAGTAATAAATGTAATTAAGATCTGGCTTTAGAAAGTGCCATGTACTTAGTGGTCAAAAATTGTATGGGATTAAGAAGGACCAAATTAGGCTCATTTATGAGGAAAAGTTTCATGCATGTTTATGTGTGCATTTCTTGGAAGTGTATAGTTGGTCCTTATGTTTTCCTGTTTGTCAAAAAGGAAGTATATGGGCCTATAAAAGTATACGGGAGGGTGGGAGATGGAGAGGATCAAGCGATAGGGAAGCGGGTGGAGGGAGAGAAGCAACTGGCTGGGCCTTGGGGAGAAGAGGCAGGGCAGGGGGAGGTCCTGGCACTCTTGCTGGAGTGTCCCATGAGGACCCCCAGGACCACAAAAGGTTAATCTGGCCCTGCCCTTGAATCTCTGTAACTCTCCAGCCTGTCAGTCAGTTTGTCCCCTTCTGAATGGTTGTCTCTGGGTGACTCTTGAGTAGCTTGCTGGCAGGAGCTCCTTTATCCAGCTTGTTCACTCCCCAGAAGCAGTCCCACCCTTCTGCTTCCTAGCTCTTTTATCCTTCCAGCCCCTGTGAGACTGCCAACAAATGGCCCCTCAGTGCTTGTATTAACCTTGTTGCTGGGCTAGCATATGGTATATACACCCCATGACACCTACTCAAGCCTTAACATGGTCTATATTGGCAGATAGAATGATGGAAAGATCTGCACATCACTAGATACCCCAACATAGTGTCCATCCTTCATGCCCCATTTGTTTCAACTTTTGTGCACTGCAATATAAGGACCTTGTTTCTGTGGACTGCCACATAAGGAGCAGAGCAATGTTTCTGTGATGTATGTTTCCCATTGCTTCCTATGTGCAGAAGAACTTATTATTTACCCATCCCCCATTAAGGTGTAAGTACTAAAATCATTAACCTCTTCTGTGGGTCCGTTTCATATATTAATTTTATTGACATGTTTGCGTCCAAGTCTGCAATTCTATTTACTGCAGCTGAAGCCAGAGCCTGCTTGCTGGCAGAACAGATTACTTAGGTCCTTGTAGTCTGTGTGAACTGGCAGAAGAGCAAGGTAATTGAATGACAATAAAACACAGAGTCAAACAAAGAAGGGGGGAAAGAACAACAAATATGTGACAAAAGCTTCCTGACAAATATTCAAAGCAATAATTAACTGCCTCCTACCAACAAGCTACAATTAGCAAGAGCAGAGTTAATGTTTATAAGTCATGCTGGTGATCTTTTGTTTTGACTTTTAGATACACACACACAAAAGCTTCCTGATAGAAAGCATGTTTCAAGAGAACCTCTTCCATCAGTCTGTTATCATAAACTGTCATACATTCTCATCTCTCATGGAAATAGCTGCCTGACAGCAACACTGCATTTCTAAATAATACATCAAACAGAATTTGTCATTTACAGCCATTATTGCACTTCTCTGTATATGAGTTGTAGCTCTATTTTCTTATTAATTTAGAATTTCAATAGCCATCTTTGGTTGCAAGGCGGAGGAGGAAAAAATGCTGCTGGAGGAAAGATGTCATGTGTAAAGAATTGTTAGAATACAAAATACAAAACACAAATAAAGAACTGCTGTGGATTTTGCAGGTAGAAGGAAAGGTGCTCATTACCTGCTGCCATAATGACTTATCCCTCTCCTGTCAGTGTAACTAATTCAACCCATGGGGTACGCAACTTCATTTCATTATTTCATAGAGTGAAGGGTGTGTAATATGGCATAAAATAAAGAAACATCAACAAAACAAAACAAATAAAAAAGCATCCATGGAAATGTCACTTCCTGACTGTAAAGAGAAAATGGCCCTCTAAAAATAACTGTAATATAAGAGAGCACTCATTAGTTTTAAGTGTCTTTTGCAAATCCAAAGTACACTATCAAGAAAGATACTAACCTCCTTCTTCAGAAGTTCATCTCAGTAGTTTATGTTCAAGCTAATTTCTAAATACAAAAAAAAAAAGAATTACCGATCTATGTGAGGAGCCTTGTTTGCAGTGTTGCTGTAGCCCTCTTGGTCCCAGGCTTTAAGAAAGACAAGGTGGGCCTGGTAGTATTTTTACTGGAACACGAAGCACCACTGAGCTCTTCTTCAAGTCTGGGAAAGGTAATCAGAGTGTCACAGCTAAAGATGCTGGAACAGATTGTCAAGAATAAGGAGTTAAGACATATTGCAAGAAAACATTCTAATACAGTGCTAATTAGCACCTCTGTAGTCATAGGATAAAGGAGAATTAGGAGATTATAGATGGTGGTAATGAGACCAAAAAACAGTCTCTCTGTTGAGTCCATGATTTTTGGTGTCTATTAGAGTTCTTTATTTAAGCTCCCAGGTTCATCTTTTGAAGGTGTTGTGCAGGTTTCCTTTGAGGACGAGGACTGAGAGGTCAAATATGGATTGACTGTTTTGTGAAAAGTATTCACATGGGTGATGGGGTGTTTTATCATTTTTTCTGTGAGAGTTCATTTGAAAGCGTAGTGATTGTCTAGTTTGGGGGTTCAGTCCCCCTGATGACTGCAGTCTGAGTCACCAGTGTTGCCAACTCTCACAGTTCTGTCACAAGTCTTGTAATGTTTGGTGCTTTTCTCAAACCCATAAAGTCAGCAGAGACACACTTTCTCTGTTTTATTCTCTTTTTAAATGAAAGTACATTTCTAACTCTTATGGCTGCAGGAACATGCTTGAAAATGTTACGTGAGTGCATTCTAAGGGATCAGAAACCAAACAGCAAATAAAAAAGCACCAAACAAGGATTTTTAAGCCAAGCTCATGATATTTGCCTGAGGGGGACGAAGGGTCTGACTCCTGATGTTTGTATGATTGGAATTGGATATTGTCTGTATGCAGCCATAGTTCATTACATTATTATTTTGTAATAGAAAATGTTGTTATTGCTGAACCCTGGTTGAGTGCATGTGGTCATGTATGCTTTTGTCTCTATCCAATGTACATAAATATTTGCTTCATTGCAGTTATTGCAATTATCACAGGTATTAATCTTACATGAGAGAGATGAAGGATAAATAATTGGCTCACCTCCACAGTGAAGGGACATACATCGTGTGCTGGTCTGGAGGAGTGCTATATCTATGGCATCATCTCCTCCTTTCTCTGACCTCATGGAGACATTTTGTGCGTACTCCATGGGGACACCTACTGGCACTGTGAAGTGAGGGCAGCCATTCTCACATTGGGCACCCACATCATAGCCATCATCAAATTGGATGCCCCCTTGCTTCATCACAAGGTTCTGAGAGCTGAAGCAGCGAGGAGTTCATGGGCATGTTTCTGACAGGTCCAAAGAAACTTGAGGCCAATAGGAGCAATGTGGAGATACAGGGCCTCCACAAATTGTCCTTGGACTCTGATAAATAGCTTGAGATCCATGTGGTATCTAAAGGGAATCTGCTGATCTTTGGCAGCAAACTCCATGCCAGATTTGCAGAAAAGCAAGCTCCTCCTTTCATTAAGGACGCAGTTAAGAATGAATCTCTTGAGAGCAGAAGACTAAACTCTCTAAATAGCTGGCCTCATTGGTGCAGCTCACTACTCAAGAAAGAAAATCACTCTGCATTCCAAACCAAGTACAAAACCTATTTATGTAACTTAAATTTTTCACAAAAATTTCATTAGTTTTTAAAAAGAGATAACAAAGTACAATCAAATCAAAACGAATAATTTGTCAAAATTGCAGATGGGGGAGAGAGAGAGAGAGGTATTAATTTATTGTTTTATTTTATTTAGTACTTTTCAAGTGTTCAGACACATTTTAGATTAGATTAGATTAGATTAAAGGGAAAAATCTGTGGCCTGGATTCTCTGCTGGTGTAAATTGGCAGAAACTGAGCCAATGAGTGTAGGTTTTCAGGTTTTCTCAAAGGGAACAATTCTATGTCAATCTGGTATGTTTGAAAGCTACTTCAATATTATCCAAGCAAAAAAATAATGTTTAAAATTTTTCTTAGTTATTGGTGGAGGGATTCATTCACAATGGATGTCTCCAAAATTGCCATTGAATAATATTGAGACACTGCAGGCAAGAACTAAAAGGTTCCTAATTCACATTAATCTAGTCTTGTTTTGAAAAGAAATTTGCTAACATGAACTAGAAACCTTTCAGTTCACACCAGCAGAGCCTGCACAGGGGTGATGCACTGCAGCACTTTGGTGTGCACTGCTATTCACACCCCCGTAGTCTAAGTTTCAGGGCAGTGTAGACCAGCTCTGTTTCCCCTCAGAAAAGACACCCCTTTCCAGCAGCACTTGGATGCCTGTGACACAGGTGCAGAAGCTTGAAATCTTTTTGCCAGCAGTAAATTTGATAATATTGCACTTTATAGTCAGGCTATTTCTAGTGTTCAGTTAATTTATCTCAACTGCCAGACACATTGACTAATTAACAGATGTTCAAGTAGTAAAATATTCAGACCTTCTAAGCATCAAATAAATTTTCCACACTAGTCTAACAATTAAACAACCAAAAAGGGAAGGATGTGGAGTGGGAGGGACTAAGGCTGTCAGCAGTTACACAAGAAATAGAAAGGGGCTATTAATATAATGGAGCAGTTGAATTGATCTGTCTACCATCAAAGAACAATAGTTGCAATGACTGTATCTTGAAGATTAAAAAAAAAATCAACAAAGAAGGAAATAACAGAAATGAATGAAAAAGTGAAAGAAAGGTAGAGAGCCTTTACATGCTTACTCTGATACTTCTCCCCCTTCCTTTTCTTTTTTTCTTATTTTTTTAAGTGAGATTTAATGATTGACAAAGCTAGAGAATGAAGCCGATTGTCTGTTTTGCTAAGGACACTCTATGCTGTGTTGGGGAAACAGCACCTGGGAAATACCCATTGATTAAGGTGTCTTTACTGACAGTGTAAAGCTGTGGAGTAGATCTAGGCCAAACCCCCTCCCAATCCTTGGCATAGGGGGAGAGCAAGGAGAAGGAAAGAGAATGCAACTGTGCTCTGGCTATCTCTGCTTCCCTTGAGCCATAAGAGGATATGATAAATAATTAGAATAGCCTCATCACAAGAATTAAATTGAGCTATTAAGAAGGAGAAAGATTTTTAAGTTAGACAATTTAAATGTCTTTGGTTTTTTGTTTGTGACACTACTTATTTAAATTCATTTTGGAGAAAGGAAGATTTTTTTAAAATATTTAGCACCCTCAGCAATTCCATTAAGGTGCTAAGAGTTCTCAGTAAATATCCCTTTGACCTCCCAGAATTTCTCCAGCAAAGCCACGGAAGACTAGAGTTGACATCTCTGATATCTCTGAGGTTAAAAAAAAAGTAGGAAAACAAATAAGCAAATGCCAGACCTTCTCTATGCCTCATAAAGAGAAGGAGAGGGGGGAGAAGGTCACTCACCCATTTTTTTAAAACATTTGCAGTTAGCCTAGAAGTGAAACACAGACTTCATCATGTTTGAGTTTTAGTCTGATTTTCAAACCTACAATATCTAGTGTATTTATAATTGGACAAAAATGATTCTGCTCATTCCTACTGCATTACCTTACCCTGTAAATTATTTTTTTTAGCAGCTGTGCCAGCATTTACAATAATTTTGCTCTTCTTTTAACACCTTTCTTTGGGTTAACTAGATATACCATTACCCAAGATAAACTATTACAACAGAGACTCAAATGTTATTTGTTTTTGTAAAGAAGCAAATTATGTCACCAATAATAATCACATTGTTTGACTGTGAAGATTGTAATAACTCTGTGCACAAATGGAAAGCCTCTGCCCTCAAATAAGATAAGCTGTGCAATACATTAATGGGATTTGTTTTGTGTTCTTGGCTGCCAACCACCTGCTGGCCAAGCATGAGCGCTGACTGGTTAATTTGATTAAACATCCACATGGTTGGATCTTGTTGGCTTTTCAGCTCCAGAAATGTAACAACTCAGTGGCTGAGTAACAAATTGTTGTTGAAATAGCTCATGTATTTAAGGTATTCTAATGCAGAATACCATTACTAGTCTCTGAGAAAAAACAACACTCAGGAATCCCACAAGTTTAATTTTCCTTTTATTAAAAGAATCTTCTGCATATTCTCTACTCCCTCCATCGAAGTGAAATGATCTGTAATAGATTACCCTTTAATGGTTATACTGGGAATCGAGCACAGATGTTTTCCATTCTGATATACAGTGCCTTCAGTTTTGTCACATTGTTCTCTGTGCAATAATGTGTGCTACCATGGTGATACAACTCATGGCTATTGGAACAAAACATTCTTAGTTACACTATCTTCTTAATACAACAGTGATGTTTACAGGAGCATAAATGTAGGCAAAGCCTTGTTTAGGCCAGTGTTTCTCTGGAAAGAGGCTAACATACCGTAATATAATGTTATTCAGCAGAACCCATTATCTAGTTTGCAAGCGTAAAGCAAAATTGGTTGAATTGCATGTTGTTTTACTTGAAGAGGCTTTACCTAGTGTCCAAAACCATTTAGAGGGGTGGAGTGAGGAGAAGGGAGGCAAACCGGTATTTTATTTGTGATGAAACAGTATTCTCCAGATAGGAACTGTATTAACTCTGGGGCCCTTAAGGACATTAATCTTTAGAATTCTAAAATGAGGGAAAGTAGGCAAGGAAACTTGGTTATCTCTCCATCTGCTTCTACTTCCTCCCTATCCCTCTCATCTCTGGACTGAGACCCCTTTTCCCCCTTAGTCCTTTCACAGCATCCATCTTTCCCAGAATGCCAGAGGAGTTCTCCCTTTGATAGTGGGCCAACATAGTCATGGCACCAAACCATCACTCTTAACCCATTTCCCCATCCCACAGGCTTTCAACATGGAACAGGTCATGGCTCTACACCAGTGTCCCTCATTTGTGGCACAAATATACCTGGTCAAAATTTAGTGCAGAAGATGGAGTTACATACACTATTCTCCCAGTATTATGAACAACAGCAACTGTCTCAGCTTTTCATTCACCTAGGGTTGGGACACCACATTTGCCCTGAAGATACTCTTCTCTGTCACTGCTACTTTTTTCTGATCACCTCAAAAATGTATTCTTTTTTCCTCAATCTCCTTGTTCGTTGGGGAAATTAGACCCTAGAATTATAAATTGGATGTTTAGGATAGAGTTTTCAAAAGACAAGCTTTAGCTTCATGCAGAAAAGTGCAGAAGAGTCATTAACATAAATGTTATTAATCCAAATTACTTCTGTAAAAAAATGGAACAAAGTTCTTCTCTCTGATTCACTGTTTGACTCTCTTATCTAGAGTTTAAATCTCTATCCTATGAATTTAAGTATTTTGATTATGGTCGTCCTCACAAAGGTATTGTTTGATGCATCATGCATATTGTAGCCCCTTTTTGACCTAAGCATCTAGTCAAAATTTGGGGCCTATGAGTCAGATATTTTCTTTGTTGTAATCTGGCTTATTTATAAGGAACGCACAAAATCTTGCTTCTCCAAAGGCAGAAGGAACCAAAAACAAAAGGAGAAGTTTCTTAGTTTACAGCCCCAAACCTGTTTAGCCAACAGACACAAAAGCTCTCTCTTTTTCCAGGGTCACATTGTGCTCACAGGCTACTGCTTGGTTTTCTTGATTTTTTGCCTGTGCCTCTCTCTCTGTTCTTGTCTGTTCTCAGTTTGCGTGTGTTCTGCTCCCCCACACCCAATAATCAGTAAAACCCCTCCACCCACATAGTCCAAACTTCTGGGTGGGTTCACAACCACCTTTTGTCTTAGGTGGGGGCTTCAAGAATGTTGATTGAAGAGTGTGTTCTCACCCAATCTCAAAGATGTTTGTTATCCAAGCAGTCACCAGTACCTCTCAGGATAACAATATTCTGCATTCATCCTATGGGCAAAATTCCCAACAATATTAATGGAAGTTCTGAATATGATGCAGGAGCAGAGTATCCAAGAGATAGCCACATTAAGACACGGAGGAGATAGTCTGGGTATCTAATGGCTGGATGAAGGTATATTGCTGTGAGTTGGCTTAGATGGCTGAAAGAAAACTGCTGCATTTCTTATCTAACACCTCACTGAAAGCGAGAACTTAGCAAACTTTTTAAACTGTCGCAATAACAATGAACATCGTTGGAACAAAATGGTTGGCCACAAACTTTTTCGTTCACTTACTAGAACTGTCCTGAGGCAGCCATGCAGAACACTGTGGGACAGTGAGGCCCAGATGACAATTACACATTACAGAACAATACTACCAAGAGATACTAGAGCCTCTGCTGCTGCCTTTCACATCACTCGTCTGTTTGACTATCATAGCCATTTCTTATCAATTTGGCTTGAAACCCATCTGAAGTAAAACAAGACCCTTTACATGGGGAGCTTTCCTTCATGAAAGTACTCCCCTTCCAAATTAAAATCTTCAGTCAGGCCTTGAAATGTTGTAGGAAAAGAAAAAAAAGATACACTTTCTAAAAGTCTGCCTTTCAACTCAGCAAATCAAAATCGATGTTGTTTTCCTTCTGCATTCCTTTCTTTTACTGAATGTAGTCAAATGGTAGGGGGAGTACTTTGTCACACTCAGGATTAAAGTAATATAAAGATCTCTGTGGTTTGTGGCAACTGTATGTTAAATAGTCATACAAGACCTCTATGGTGCTCTGAGGTGCTCTTTGGCAGGATATGTTTGCAGTGTTGGTGACTGTCTTATGAAAGGCCCAATGAGTTTTCACATTAATGGGTCAGAAAGAAAGAGTCCTACTTATAATAAGTATGGGTCTTGATTTATGTTATTCTGTCCATAGGTACCTGGTTAATGCTGAACCAATTTCTGCAGTATCAGTAAGAGAATTCTGCAGCACCCTTTACTGCATGGCGGTTGGAGGACATTTATGATTATGTGCCATAGAATCTAGTCTCATTGCCTTAACTCAAGAACTAACCTTTCACTACTCCAGGACCATGTCTTTGGGCCTGGAATCACTTACCATCCTGACACCTGAATGAACATATCCTCAGAAAAAGCCCTTAAATGGTTCTATAGGAATATATGCAAGTCTTACTGACAAATCACTGTTTGATAAAAGGGCACTGCAGCAAACGTAGACCTAGATAGATAGATAGAGCAAGGCACTGAAAATATCAAAGGAACATATGTTACCAGTAAGTTGAAAGCAGGCATTTAAAATGGAGTTTGCTAGTGCCTTTTTTTTTCAACATGCAATTTTAACCTGTGACTAAGATCACTGTTTATTAAAGTTCTGACTCAGTAAAATGTGCTTCTTCCACCCTGAGATAACAGAGGGAAAAAAAGGTAAAGTTGCAGGAACCCCAGAGAGTTTTAAAGCAATTTGGTAAAACTGCTGATATGAAACCTGTTTAATTGTTGAAACTAGGTTTCTTGTTAAAAGATTTTAAATTCTAGTGAAGTAGAGGCCCCTTTAGGGTTATGTGACTCCAACCAGCAGTTCAGAACAAGTTTAAGAATTCTATAAAGTCAGGGCTTGTTTGCCTTCTTTCACAGTCAAGGGTCAATGAAAAGGTCCATGTTTGAAATAATGTGATTTGTCCTTGGTCCGTTCTCAGTGTGAACCTACACATAAAGTTTGGGTTTATGCATATTCATACAAGTTTGCTAGTTCATCAGAACTGAGATTGGGTCATACTAGCAAATATAAATCTAGGTACTCCAGAGGTGATTAAGAGGGTGTGTATCACGAAAGATCACATAATAAAAATAACTTTAAAAATAAAAGTAGAATAAGGAGAAGAAGAGGGCAGAGAAGAGGGGAAAAGAGACTGCAGGAGAGGAATATGCAGAACGGTGATGTGGCAGTGCAAAAGAGAGGAAAAGACAGGTGTAGTAACCAGTTGTGCAAACTGGATCCTTGTTGGTTACCAAGATGGAGGTCTGTCAAGGTTTTTTCCCCACTTTGAACATTAGTGTCCAAAAAGTGGGGACCTGCATGATCACTTTTAAGCTTAATTACCGGCTTAGATCTGATAACGCTGCCACCAGCCAAAATATAGTGTTTGGCACACTTCCTGTTCCCCCAAAACCTTCCCTGGGGAACCCAAGACCCAAACCCCTTGGATCTGAACACAAGGAGAAATTAGCCTTTCCCCTCTTTCCCCCCACCAGACTTTCCCCTCCCTGGGTTACTCTGAGAGGCTACACTGATCCAAACTCCTTGGATCTTAAAACAAAGAGGAATTAACCTTCCCCTCCTTCTTTTCTCCCCACCAATTCCTGGTGAGTTCAGACTCAATCCCCTTGGGTCTTAAAACAAGGGAAAAATCAATCAGGTTCTTAAAAAAGAAAGCTTTTAATTAAAGAAAGAAGAAGTAAATATTATCTCTGTAAAATCGGGATGGAAAATGCTTACAGGGTTCTTAGATTCAAATAGCCTAGAGGGACTCCCCCTCCCCCAGCCTGAGATTCAAAGTTACAGCAAACAAAGGTAAAAATCCTTCCAGCAAAAGGAAAAAACATTCACAAGTTGAAAGAAAACAAATATAAGACTAACCCGCCTTTCCTGGCTTTTATTTACTATTTTGAAACATGAGAGACTGATTCAGATAGATTGGAGAAAACGTCTGGTCCCTCTTAGCCCCAAGAGCGAACAACGAACAAAACAAACAGCACAAACAAAGACTTCCCTCCACCAAGATTTGAAAGTATCTTGTCCCCCCATTGGTCCTCTGGTCAGGTGTCAGCCAGGTTCACTGAGCTTCTTAACCCTTTACAGGTAAAAGAGACATTAACCCTTAACCATCTGTTTATGACAAGGTCCATCTTAGATTTGGAGTCACTGTGCTCTAGAACATACTAAATAGTTCAGTACCTGCAATGTATGGTGGTTAAGGCACTAGACTAGATTCAGAAGATTTAGGTTCAATAACTTGCTCTACCACATTCCCTGGATAGTATTTCCCCCTAACTCATGTCAGCCAGTGGCAACAACACAAATTAGCCTCTATATGCAGCATCCTGCCATGTAGAAAATGCTGTTTCTAAAACTGGATAAGGTCTGCTGACCTCAAAGCATTGTATAGGTGACATGCTCATTCCCCTACAGTGTAAAAATCCAATATCAGAGAATTAATCCAGATTCACATTAGGGTAAGAGCAGACATAAGCCTAGCAAATGTAATTGGGTCTGTGACTGAGCCCATATTAGCCAATTGCTGGTGTGGCATTACTTTATCTGGAGTAGGTAAAATGAGATTGCCCCCCTCTTTCAGGTGATGAGTGGTGGTAAAGAGAAGGGAAGGCTGGAGACGTGCATTAGGAAGGTATTGTCTACTCTATCAATAGGCTCTGCTCATGTCTTTGTAGCTTTCAGTGGTCACATCAGCTAAAAGTACATTTTAAAAAATGACTGATATGACCATGTAGGATCAAGCTGTGAGGGTGTGTTTTATTCCCCTCTAGCAGTTAGCAGGAAAAGAATGAACATTCTCTTCCTGAGTAGTGGAAAAAGCTCACAGCTGCACGTGCTAAATGCAGGGATTGTCTGAGTTGGACCAGCTGGGATTAATTCACTAACTGCCATCAGCTACTATAAGAGTGAGGTGCTGTGACACATTGTATTTAGCTGGTTTTAAAAGACAGTTTCTTCCTGAGACTGTAGCTAGACTGTTACCTGGGAGGGTGTGGTTTTTTTTTTTTTCCCTGAACACAGACTTTGACTGAACAAAGCTGTCCTCTTCTGGTAAAAGTCATTTAGAAAGACTGAAGAAAGCTATTCTGAGTTCTTAGTTAGGAACTTCTGATGGGGAGTTTGCTGGGCTTCAAAATGTCTGGCCATCTCTGTGAGCTAAGTGAAAAGGTCTTGTGCTATAGTACCTAGGTGCAGCTTGCCTGCCTGTTGCACAACTACAGATTGCCACTCATGAAAATAATCTCATGCATTACCATCAAAGTATTTGTGGGAGTGTGAGGCTTATATGAAAAAGCAAGGTTGTTCTTTTCCTGAATACATCATGTGACAATTTGCAGGAGTTAGTTAAATCCTTTTGTGTCTCAATTGTCCTCTTGTGTACACAATTGTACAAAATATGAAGAGTAAAATGTACAGTGTAGGGAAGAGACTACACAACTATGAAACATGTTGAAGACTTTCTGTCAATGTAGGTGTTAAATTAAATTGGTGCTGTTCTGGGGTTTCTCTGTGTTGCATTATCCTCAAACTTTTGTGCTAACATATGTAGATTTGATAGCACTAATTAATAAGCACCTCAGTGCTGGAAACCTCACAAGCTTATTTATCTGTTCTGACTAAATAAACAAAATCCTATGGTCATATAATAGAAGCCTTGACATTATCACAATATTTGCTTTTATGGGACACCTACAGTCCATGTTTCACAGAAGTTTGCCAGCAGAGCAAGTAGAAACCTCATAGCACACTAAGAAATAAGATGTTCCTTTTAGGCATTCATGTAAAAGACACGCTTAAGGTGACATAACCAATCTGAATAATAATTCTCAAGAGACATGACTTTCAAAGAGATGAAAGAGAAATACTGTACTAACCAGAGATGTTCCCAAGCCATAAAGTTCAGACTGATCTTTGTCCAAACACTGTGACCGGCAACTTTCTGAGTTTGGGGGGAATTGGCTTAGCCCATCTCTAATGTTTACAACTAACATGTCTCTCCAAGACCTAGAAGAAGGAAGCAACATACAGACAGGAATAGCCAGGCAGGGAAATAAAAGATGTAGGAATGGTCACAAAGACTTGCAGAAATATATCCACAGCTAGAGTAACACCGTGGAAGCTAAGATTGTTTTATTTGATTCAGTCATTCTGAAGACAAGATTAGCAAAAGGCAGACTAGACATGTATGTCCTTACACAGTACATTTAGCATGAATAATGAAGCCAGCGACATTTTGAACAGGACAGCTATCTCAGATCTGTGCAGTCAGCTAACTTGGGAGAACCAGTAGTAATAGTCATGGTTCACCTTTTTGATTAAAGAGAAGTTAACTGTGTTTGTTAATGGATCATTTGAGAATAACAGAATATGAGTGATCTCAGTCAGAGATTTATATAGATATTCTACACCTTTTCCAGATGCTTTAGGAGAATAGTCCACTAACTTTGTCCACTATAGTCCATTTACGTTGGAGTCATGAAAAGATGTTACAAACCAACAAAGCAGATGAATACACAGTAGTAGGATTTTCAGCTATCTACGAAAGGAACATCTTGCTTCTGTAGATGCATAAACCTTGTATAACCAGGTTTATTGCCCAGCTAATATTTAATTGAAACATTTTAATGGAATTCAAGAAAAAATTACAAAAGAGAAAGTTATCTTAATTTTATGGTGGTGAAAGTGGAAACAGTAAGGTATAGGGATAAGTAGTAAACCTCTGCCTTATAGAGTTTCCATAGGTACAGCAAGCTGTAGGATGTGCTTGTGGATTGTTCTTTCCACTTGTTCATAAAGTTTGCTCTAGTGGTCCCTATGCATTACTCATATAATCTAGAAATGTGACATTTTGCACCTGCCACATCCTATCATCGCCTTCTGCCTCCATTGGCACAATTACCAAAGAATCTACACAATACACAATGTAAATAAGTAAAGACAAAAATAAAGTTTGTATGAGATTGGAGATAACACATCTTATGTCAAAACTGGCTCTGATGCCTTGCCCATTTCCCAGTCTAATTAGTGAGGTACTAGGATGTTGTATGCTGCCTCAGTTCATATCTACCTGGTAGACAGCAAACATATCTTCCTTCTACAGTATTGCAAAGCCAAAGATGTAAAAGGTGGGATTTCTGTTTGAGCTGCTGTTGGGGCAGATTACTTTGAATACAGTGATCTGCAAGACATTACAGTTTGTAGATGGTGGGAGTCACCATGGGTTGTAGATGTTGTAGTAACCAGTGAGTTGTATATGTTTACATTTTAGGCAATGTGAATAAAAGTGGAACGGGGGCATAGTCATCTTTATTTAAATAATTTCTTTTTGAATTTTGATAAACAAGTTCAATTTTCAGCGATTGTCAAGCATATCTAATAGCAGTGTAGCATAATTACATTAACAATAAACAACTTTACAGCCCTTGCATATATCCTTGCTTCTGACTATGTAAACTATTCTTGCCATATTATCTAAGGCAGTAAAGGAAACAGCAGTTTTCCCTTTAAGGGCTGGTCTACACTAGGGGAGGGGCTCGATCTAAGATACGCAACTTCAGCTACGTGAATAACGTAGCTGAAATCGAAGTATCTTAGATCGAGTTACCTACCATCCTCACAGCGCGGGATCGACGTCCGCAGCTCCCCCGTCAACTCCGCTACCGCCGTTCGCTTTGGTGGAGTTCCAGAGTCGACAGGAGTGCATTCAGGGATCAATGTATCGCATCTAGATGAGACGCAATATATCGATGCCTGAGAAATTGATCGCTACCCGCCAATACGGCTGGTAGTGAAGACGTACCCTAAGTCTCATCCTCTACTGATGCCAGTGTAATCACTGTAGAATGTCAAATCATTACAGTCATTTGATTCTTTTGCAACTACAAATGCAGATGAGAGTGAGAACTTCAATTTTCTTCATTTTTCTTCCTGTCAGGTACTTCAGTACTAAACAGGAAATGGAGACATTTAAAAAAACTGTGAAAATGTTGAAAGGCCATGGATACAAAGGGCCACAGTCTCTATGATCTTCCATGCAGTATCTATGATTTTTCATATTCTAAACCACTGCTAAGGCAGTTTGCTCGTTTTAAGTAATAATGTCAATTGACTTCTCAAGGCAACCATGCCAATACTTTGGCCATTCTGTTATCTCTTTAATACTTCTTAGCTTAATCATTACTAAAAATGTGAGAACCAGGAATTCAGAATATTTTAGACTATTCTAAAACAGAACTTTTGGGGTTCTAGAACTCCACAAATTGTAGGACTTCAAGGTTTTGTGCCCAAGCAGAGAAGCATGGGAAATAAAGATGTATCTACAGGGAAGTAAACATTCTTTACAAAAGGTTCTAAAATGTCTTATGAAATCTCTAGAATTTTCCAAATATTCTAGAAGTTTTGTGAAGCCCCAAATTGTCATAGTTTACCTATCTCTTGTTGCTACATCTCAGTGGGAATAGGTAAGAAATGTCTCTCCCAGAGAACTGGGATACATATGTAGTTGGAGATGGGACCAGAGCTTACCACAGACTTCCTGTGTGACCGTGGGCAAGTCACTTAATCTTTCTGTACCTTAGCTTCCCATATGTAAAATGAGGATAAAGCTTCCTTTCTCTCACCCTTTGTCCTTCTTGCCTATTTAAATTGTTAGCTTTGGGGGAAAGAGACTGTTGCCATGTGTATGTGCAGTGCCTAGCACAATGCGGCCCCAATCTCAGTTAGAGATTTTAGATAGATATAGATATATATAATAAAATAATATTGTCACTGGATGTTTTTACACTTTTCTTTTCCAAAGTCATTTTTTTTCTTTAAATTGGCCTCTGGTTACTCAGTTAATATGACTAAGATATACAACAAGCTAACTGGGAACTTTGATCCTAGTCAGATCCTTACTGATGATGTCCCTCGTGCAAAATATGTAATGCAGCTCCTGGAGAAAAATGATTTTTATATACCTCTTTGACAATGACTCCATTTTATAGCACAACCTTTGTTGTGTGGGGATTTAAGAAATTATCCCTGTAGAAAATTTTCTTTGAGAGACTCGTTACTGACTATTCATATACAATGAGTTAAAAGTCTGTTCTCTCCTTGTTACGCAACATCGGTTCCATTTTGAGTTGTATACACATTTTGTATGTGATGGGGATGTAGTCACGTACTTGTACAGTTTATTAATGTATACCTAACTTTTATTTTTTTATGCCTTTGACATTTCTCCTCCTCCTCCCATTAAGCTTTATAGTGTATCCTTGGTACCAATTTTATTGATTCTGAGGACTGAAGGCATAGTATGACCAAGAGTGCTTTAAAATTTCAAGATACTCGCTGAAATTCCTCAGATATTTGACATCTTCTAAGCTGTAGTGTTTTAGACTGTACTCTTTCAGTATTTCTCCTATTGATCTTAAGTGTAGGGGGCGGCGTTGTCTGGCTTGCCAGGGGAAGGGGTTTACCGCTTTAAGGAGGGGGCAGAGAGGCACGGACATTGCTGCTGAAGCAGAACGGGTCAGTGTGGAGATGCTGACTCACAGATGTGGATTAAGCTTTTGTGTGGCCCTGAGCCAGAGCAAATGCTCCCCTACCACCCTGTGCTCCTGCTGGGGAATTAGGGTCAGGGCTCTGGGGCTTGCCCTGCTCCACCGACCCAGAGTTCCTCCTATAGGGGAGTTGTGTTGGGGCACGGGCGCTTTCCCTGCTCCCAGGCGGAAAAGTGGAGCAGGGCAAGCTCCTTCACCCTGACCCCACTCCCCAGAAGAAGCACCGCGCAGGCGGAGCAGGTCAGGTCATGGGGGCACCCATTTTTCCAGGGGCCCCCAATTAGCCAGGGGCCCTGGGCGGAGGCCTCATTGGCTAAGTGGTTAATCTGTCACTATTGACTCATCCCCCAGGGACTGGAAAAGAAGGAAGTCAATAAGGGCCAAGCCAAATGAAAGAACTCTTTTCCCCAGACCAGGCAGAGCAGCACTCATCCTCCCACTCTCAGAAGTGGTGAAATACCAACTTTGGTCAGGATCCTCTGTGAGCACTGTGAACTCTGTGAGTTTCTTTCTCTGGGGGCTGGGAAGGAATTTGTCACTCACCACCAGATTAGCTCAGGCGGAATGAGGTTTTTAACATCTTCCCCAAAGTGGATTCGGGTGTGTGGGCGGGAGCTAAGTTAGGGTGAGCAGGGAATAGGAGTTAGGCTATGATGTTGTGACACATTCTGTAAGCAGGGGGCAGATGTCCAGTGCAGGTTCTCCACAGGAAAGGGATACAGTGATCAAATAAATGGTTTGGTAAAGGATTTAAAGGATATATTTGTTAAAGGAGCAGAATGGAGTTGGGGGGTCAGGGCACCTGTGACTGGCATGGCTCTTTCATTAGACGGGGGATGGTAAGGTCCCAGCAGTGGGTTGGCTGGGGACCAGGATGGGAAAGGAGGGTGGGCTGATGGAAGCCCGTGGGTAGATATTGAAATGATCATAGACTTGCACTGTACATGTTTATCTGCTGGGAATCTCCAGACAGTTGATAATAAAGTTGCAGCCCAATTGAACCATACCCAGTGTTTTCTGTCCTCCTTCCAGTGCAGCTGGACCACAGAACTCCATATCCCAATAGGAGCCAGTAATATCTAGAGATTTGTTTTTACACTCTCCCACGGGTGGCAATTAATTTGACTTTTTCTTAAGAGAAGAGAACCTTGACTGTGACCCTCAAAACTGTGGTCTGACCTTCAGATACAAGTCCAACAGCACAGGAAGTTGAGACGGCAGGTTTATCTGGGGTAATAGCAGCTGCTGTGGGAACTCTGACTGCTCTGTAGAACTAGTTCATTTCTGGTTGCCATGGTGAGAGTAGATGTATACCACACGCTTCTCCTTTATGGGCTTTTAGAGTTATGCTTTTGTTTCTCAAAGTCAAAATTAATTGTTTGTGCATATCTTCCACATGAGGTATGTTAATGAACTGAACCAGTGGACAAACACTCTAAGCACCTGCCCTTTAAGGGAAACAGGACTCTTCTCTTTGCCCTTGTTGAAATTGTGCATGCACAATAAATGGTCCATGCATCATTATTCTATCTGCAATACTTACCTGCAAGCTCCTTCAACAATATCTGATATTTCTTCATAAAATATGTGTCCTATGACCTACCTTGCAACGACAATACCACAGAATTAAGCACAAGCTAATCACAGAAGCCTTGTTTGTGATGAATAGAGCTGTTAGAACTGATGTACTCTGTACTTTAATTTCAAATGAGTGTTTTTTGCACCATAAAATACATTTACTATGCAAAACTAATTTTTACGTCCCATCTTTTCAATGCTGTTCTGGGTGGCTTGTATATATTAAATAATTTCTGTCTTTCTTCACTTTCTGCCTTCAGTAACTACTTTATTTCCAGTGCCTGAAGTTTCTCATAATGCTTTTAGCACACCGACGGCTTCTTTAATAAATTTCAAACTTACATTACCTTTGTTTGATAAAATGGATAAATGAATAAATAAATATACCTTCACATCAGAAAAATGGGCACAATGAGGTAACTCTTTTTTTTTTTTTTTTGAACAGTGTTTGTAAAGGAACATCACAAGGATAAAGCCATAGCAAAGTTTCCATGTAATCGGCCAAAAGTCCAGTGTGGCTAAAGGTATGCTACTTTGCGCTATTATGACAGGAATAAGTTCCTTCTTGCTTAGGGGCCAGTTGGAATAGAGAATTATTCTAGGAACAGATTTCTGTACGTTTTGTTAAAGCTCATGTTGCCAAGGAATTATGATACCTTAATTTGTATCTCATGGCCAGATCAGTAAGACACACAACACAACTGTCACTGTCAAGTCATGTAGAAGGAATGACTCCCAAGGTATTAAAAGGGCAGAATCTGAAAAATCAGCTTTTTAGAAGCACTTTGGTTGCTGTTGAAGACACTATGGTGGCAGAGGGTAAGGCAACTGGTAACTTATGGTTCCAAATTGTAAGTGGTGTGATCTGTTATATAAGTATTAAAACGAGATTTTTTTTCTTGGCCCTCACTGTGAGGTGCACCAAGCAAAGGGAGCAAAAAAAATGGAGCAAAATTTGTCATGCAGGAAAGAGACTGAAGAAAGACCAGACAAAAGCAAATTTATCTAAAGGCAGAAGGACGGGGGGAAAAAAAGAATTCCAAGAACATAAGAGATCTGGCTTGACATGAGAACACAGAATAAAACAAAGCTTGGTAGAAGGACAGGCAAGCAACCATCTGAGGAATCAGATGTGGGATACTGTTGCTGGCAATAGGCAAAATCTTTCAGAAGGAAAGGCGATCATCCAGAATCTGAAGAGGACCAAAGGAGATCAAGAGTCTGAGAATGACTCTTTCACCCTATTTAAAAATATACATCCAGCACAAAAAAGAGAAAATGATCAGCAAAAGTTAGCAAACCATTACCCCCTTAATTTTCAAAGCGCTATATAGTGTTTTAACCTGCAACTCTCATTAAGAGAATGGGATTCTTCTGATTAAAGCTCCACCACTAGGAAAATGTAAGGATTGTTATCAGTCCTAATGTCTGGGTCCTGAGGCAAACAATGACATTATCTAAATTGTTTGTGATTGCAATCCTACAAGCCTTTAATAGCCCATCAGCGTGAAACAGTTTCTCTGTCACACACACACACGACTAGTAATAATGGAAAAACAAAAGTCATGCTATGAGGTCATAGCTAGAAAATTTTATTCCAAATAATTGTAGTAGTTATCAGAAGCCAAGACAGCAAAGACTTGTCCTAGACATTGATTTTCGGACAACTTGGGCTTTTAAAATTTACTGATTTAATGCAAAAAAAAAAATCGCTTTGATTGAAACTTACTATATTCATTGTAGCCTGTATCCATTTATTCTACATGAATAGAGAAAGATTACACAGATATTTCTTAAGATGAAAATTCTAAATAAACTTCTGCTTTGCGTCAAAAAATAAATTTTCCCATTAAAATAAAAGACAAAAATGGTTTCCAAGAATGACTGTGTATATGTGTATGCGTACGCACTCATGTGGCTGCGAGTATGCACCCACGCACTCTCTGAGGTAGCCTAGAGAAGTGTGGACTCCTACCCTTGTCACATAGTTACATTGTGAATAAAGAATATGCTCTGAGGAAAAGGTAGCAGCTGTCACTCTGATACATTATTCTGTAAGGGCACTGCGAGACCATGACTGCCATTCCTGTGGAATGTCTGGCTAAGCACTCTTCTTCATATATTATTAATGTTCATGTGAAGTGAAGGTGCATGTTTTTTACTCACTGCACCTCTTTGCTGTAGCAGATGATGTATAGCAGAGTCTCATTTGTATGACAGCAGGCTGATGTTGAATGCCAACCATGGTATTTAGAGGGTTATTGTTGTTAATGGATTTTACTAGCTAAAAATGTATTGGCCTAGGATGAAGTAAAGCCAAAATTGCCTTAGATTTGAAAATGCCTGTCACAGAAGGCTTGTAGACAAAGATGTTTGTGTGCAAGAAGTCAGATTTTAAAATCTAGCTGTAATTCTGAATTTGCTGTGTTCTCCTTTTGTTTTGCTAGATATATATTTTTTCTTGGAACTGATTGATAAGTGTGTGAAAGATTATATTTAACTAGAAATGATTAGACCTATAGTTATAATTAATTCAGTCCTTATAACTTGTTAAAAACCCTATGCCTTTTATGTTTTTCAAATACCTCTTTTCAGAAAAGTGACATCATAGCAGGCATACTGATCTGAGAAAAGTTGTCTTGTTAAGAGGTATCTTTTATGCTCTGGCACTCTTGGCATCTCACTTGGAATAGGAGTCAACTATCAGTGTAAAAAGTAAAATACTCCTCCTCCCATTGTATGTTAAGATATTGTATTACAGAGGAAGACCAAAATGAAGACAGCAAATGGAACACCATGTTAGAATAGTGCACGCAGCCAAGTCTGTTGAACCTTTTTTTAACATACCAGAGGAAGCATAAGGACTATGATTCATACACATATTTATAAAACCATGGAGCCTTTCAGGAGCAATACTTTATATTAGAAAAAGTAAATAAACATATGTTTTGCACTGAGCACATGATGATGAACTTATTGACCTAGCTGAGAAAGCCCTAAACTGTGCAAAATGTTGGCCACATGAAGTTCCCTTGACTTTGACTGTAACTTCCAATCTCAGAAAAGTTTCACTCAAAAGTCACCTGGCCTTTCAAGGGTTTCTTGACCTTGTTTTGCATGACTATTGGATTTGTATGAAAATCATGCTAAATTTGCAGTTCTACATAGTTCATTTAGTTGAAAACCTAGGAAAACAACAATTTTGATCAAATTTCACAAAGCCTACTAATTCCAGGACAAAATTACACAGAAGGACTGAGGGTACGTCTACACTGCACGATTATTTCGAAGTAGTTTAAACCGATATTACGAAACCGATGTTATAAAATTGGTTTTGCGCGTCCACAATGCGATCACAAAATCGATTGCTTGTGTCCATGGTCCAAGGCTACCATCGATTTCAGGAGCGGTGCACTGTGGGTAGCTGTTCCTCAGCTATCCCATAGTTCCCACTTCCGCGTGTCCGTGCTGAGAGCACAGTGCCTGATGGGCCAACAATTGCCCGGGTGGTGCTGGTCAGCCTCACCCCTCCCTTGTTTGAGTGGCAGCAGACAACCCTTTGGCGCGTTTTCGCGGAGTGCATTGAGCAAACGCCATAGCACACCATCATGGACCCTGAGATCACAACGGTATCCTGACTGTTGTCAACACCGTCGCGTACTCTCGTGCTGACTATACTGAACAATGAACTGCCAAAGGCAGGAGGAGAGGAGGAGGCAGCTATTGCTGAGTGGCCCCGGAGGACAGCGATGACCGAGATGGAGGCAGAATTCTCCATAACCGCTGGCCCCAGCGTTTTGGAGCTACTGGCTATTAACGGGGCATCTACTACCCATTGAACGCCGAATTTGGGCACGGGAAACAAGCACAGACTGGTGGGACCTTCATTGTGTTTGACCGTGTGGGACGATTCGCAGTGGCTGCGAAACTTTCGCAATGCGTAAGCAGCACTTCTCTTAGAACTTTGTGACATGCTTTCCCCTGCCCTGAAACGCCGTAATACAAACATTGAGAGCAGCCCTCACATGGAGAGCGAGTGGCAATACGCCCTCTGGAAGCTTGCAACGCCAGACAGCTACCGGTCAGTCGGGAATCAATTTGGAGTGGGCAAATCTACTGTGGGGGGCTGCAGTGATGCAAGTAGCCAAAGCAATCGTTAAGCTGCTGCTACGAAAGGTTGTGACTCTGGGAAACGTGCAGTGATAGTGGATGGCTTGTGCCTCAATGGTTTTCCGAACTGTGGTGGGGCTAGATGAACCTATTCCCTATCTGCCCCAGAACACCAGGGCACCCAGTACGTGAACCGCAGGGGTACTTTTCAATGTGCTGCAGCACTGGTGGAACAAGGGACGTTTCACTCACATCCACGTGGGGTGGCCAGGAAGGGTTCATGACGCTCGCCGTCTTCAGGAGCACTAGTCTGTTTTAAACGGCTGCAGCAAGGGAATTACTTCCCAGACCAGAAATAACCGTGTGGGAATGTTCAAATGCCTATGTTTATCCTGGGGGACCCAGCCTACCCTTGATGCATGGCTCATGAGAAGCCATACACTGGCAGCCTGGACAGTGGTCAGGAGCTGTTCAAACTACAGGCTGAGCAAGTGCCGCGATGGTGGTAGATGTGCATTTGGCCGTTTTAAGGGTCGCTGGCGATCATTACTTACTCGCTCAGACCTCCGCCAAACCAATGTTCCCGCTTGCTATTGCTGCTGCTGTGTGCTCCACAATCTTTTGTGAGACTAAGGGGAGACATTTATGGCTGGGTGGAGGCTGAGGCAAATCACCTGGCCGCTGAGTACGAGCAGCCGAGACCAGGCGATTAAGAGCACACCTGGAGGCGCTGCGCATCAGAGAGCCTTGAAAACAAGTTTTCAGCACGGCCCGGGTACGGTGTGACTGTTTGCTTTCCCCTTGATGAATCCGACTTGATGGACTTATTCAGTGTAAGCAACCCACCCTCCCCCTTTTCATTACAGGTTGGCGAAGGAAATAAATTCTGTATCGTTTAAAAATCATTTATTATTCATTAAAGTAATTATGCATCGGTTAAAATCTAGAGTTTTTCCTTACTAGATTTCCCTGTAAGCAACCCACCCTCCCGCTTTTGATGTATTCTGTATTACAAGGAACTATAAAAAAAAGGCAGAGAATTAGGAAGGTGTCCCTGACTGCTGTGCTTTGGAAGGAGGGGGAAGGAAAGGCTACTAAGCACACTGTAGCGTAATTACAGCCTTTTCTTGAACTCTGCAGGGGTTGGAGGAGTAGGCGGGTGCAGAAACCTTCCACCATGCGTTCTTCAACGTCTGGGGTGAGGGAGATATGGGACGTGGGCTTGCAGGGAGGTTATACAGGGCTGCAGTGGCACTCTGCTACTGTGCTGCTCTTCCTGAAGCTCCACCATGCATTGGAGGATTCAGTTTGAGAACGCAGCAGATCCAGCGTTGCTTCTCTCCAACGCTGGTCTTCCTGCCTAGCCCTCTCAGATCGTTCACTGGCATCTTTCCTGTACTTTGCTACCACATCCTTCCAATTCATTCTGTTTATCCCTCTCATTGCGTGTTACTTCAATAATTTCTTGTGACATTTCATCTCGCGCTTTCTTCTTCCTCCGCCGTATTACAGCACACCCTCGTGCTGCATAGGGACTTCTGAGAAATGTGCAGCTGCATGGGGAAGGCAAACCAGGGTGATAGTATGTGGAAAGATACTTTTACAGAGCAATGATAGTACTCTTTCACATAGAACACTATCCACCTTACAGAGCACATGTGATCTCTATACAAGTCGCATTTTGTAGCGTTTAAATATTCAGTGTCTGTGTGACGGTGTGGCACACACACAGACGCAGGTACGGCCAACCGTACGTCCACGCGACGATGGTAAGTGAGGCTTTAAAATTTTGACTTCGCCGGCTCGTTCATATACACGTGATCTATATGATGCCTTGCTCCTGTTAAGAGGAGCCTGCAAAGCCCAAACCCCCCTCTTTCACATCCCCCAACAGCGCATGGCTCCTATCATATAACGATCGCTGCTAGTGATCACCCTACATTCACCAGCAGAAAAAGGCTTATCTGTCACTACCACCCTTGCTATCGTTAAGAATTTAAAACCTGATCCAAAGCCCACATAAGTCAATGGAAAGACTCCTACTGACTTCATTTTGTTTGGACCAGGCCTTTAGTGTAGTATACATTTCTTCTGTTTCCTGTTTGAGCTGAATAGATACGAGCAGTCTGATATATAACCTTTGCCATTAAAGACAGAAATTTTCTGTCTTGAAAAAATGTAATTATGCTGTTTGATATAGAAAACAAATTAGGATTATCTACTCAACCATTAACTTGGTTAACATAATTTAGTATAAACATTTTGATATTTACCTACATTCAGTATATTTTAAATTAAGGAAGAGTAAACTTTTTTTAGAATAAAATAAGAACTGACTCCTGAACCTTCACCCTGTCAGTCAGAATCAATCCAAACCTAAACCGAAACTCAATTAAATTCAGTTTATGCTCTCTTTGATTGTGTTACTCCATGCGTTCTGGTTTTGCCACGATCCAATGCACAGAAGACTCAAGAGGTGGTTTGTTCTTGCAAAATTACCAGCCCAACCACATCTGTATGTACTGGAGATGTAGATCATGACTGGATGTCTAACTAAAACTATGTTCCTTTTCAACCACAAGTTATTGGATTTGAAATAGGGGTTACCTGGCAAAATTCCATGGGGCATGTTATGCAGATCAGACTAGATGATCATAATGGTCTCTTCTGGCCTTTCTCTATGAAATCTTGTAGGAAACCAAGCCCATACGTGGTTCTCAGCCCGTCTCAATCCTAAAGCTTCAGAAAACAGAACTAAATATTTGATTTCTTTTTGGATTCTTATCCAAATTTTCACCCATACCTCCATTGCAAATTCATATCCAAGTGCTTGCACCTCTAAGTTCCTAGCTGCAGTGGCAAATTGTGTATTGTAATGTACATTTAGTTAAATATAGTGAACATGGAAAGTTAGAGTTCTACTGTTTTCTTTAGCAATTTCAGCTATTCTGTGTAATAGGGATAGGATGACCAGGTCACCATACTAAAATATCAGGACACATTGGAGTGCCATCAGCCCCACCCACAGTTCACCCCTGCTCCTCCCAGGCTTCACCCCCACTTTGCCCCAGGCCCTGCCCCCTCCCCACTTCTCCCCCCACCACGCCCTTCCTCATCCCATGCCCTGCTGCTGGCTTTCTGCATCCCTCCTCAGTCCCCCATCCACCGCTCACCTCCCTGCCCACTCGCCGCTCACTTCTTCACTCCCCCACTCACCACTCACCCCTACTGCACTGACTTCCCCTCTACCGTGGGGGTGCTTGCCCACTCCCCACCTCTTCCCGCCCCTGCACTGCCCTCACTCTGCCCCCATTCCACCACCTTCCTCCAAGTCCCTGCTCCTGCCCTGCCTCTTCTCTGCCTCCTCCACTGAGCATGCTGTGTACCCACTCTTCCCCCTTCCTCCTGGAAAGTGCTAAGCACCACTAAACAGCTGCTAGGCAGCAGGAAGTGCTGGAGGGGGGAGGAATGGGGACTTAACATGCTGGTGGGAGGTGGGAAGAAGGAGGTGAGGAGGGGGAAGCTTGGCTGCAATTTTTCCCTGTGGGTGCTCCAGCCCCGGAGCACCCATGAGGTGAGCACCTCCCTACCACTAGTCTCCTTACCTGAATATCGGGACAAATGGCGTCCTGGTCGTACTTTGATCGGGACGCGAGTCAAAGGGTTAAATATTGGGACAGTCCTGATTTTATCGGGACATCTGGTCACCCTAAATAGAGAGCTCATCTTTATGCCATTCTTGAAATTAGTATACATAGTATCACTTTTTCAGTGAACCAAAGCATGGCTCCTTTGTGCAAATGACCCAAACCAATATTCCATGTAACTTCTTTGGCATGGAAGATAAGGAAAGGCCTTTAAAGTTGTCTTTGAACATTTGGGCTTTGTATATTTGGATTATTATGGATTCTTGAAGGTAAACCTCAGTCCTACATAAACCAATTTTATTTCTTACTTATAGTTTGTAGATTTTTTTTCAAATTATAATAAATATTCATAAAACAAAACCAATAATTGTCTAGGAAGATGTATAATCCTGCATAAATGTTCCTCACGATGTAACATTAACACACACGCAGTGGATCACATCTGATCACTTTTTACAAATTAACCAGACTAGTTCAACATAGTCTAGAAATGCTGCTGTGTCAGACTGGTATTGAGTAGCACAATGACACTTAAATGCACCTTACATAAGATAAAACTGAACAGGAACCAATAAACAACTAGTACAAAATCTTCTAGTTACTGCATCTGGCTTGGTTGAGGATCATTGTTGCACAGTCCTGGGCTAGTAGGATAGACGGAATGGTGTAGGCAGATGGTGAGAGAATAGAGTGTCATTGATGTATTGGTATAGTGATACTTAAAGGATCTATAATCTGTCCTTTGTAAAGAGCACAGGATTATCTGTTGTTTATCTTTTGAAAGAGGGTGAAATTCTTATTTTCAGTAAGGCTTTTTTGCACCATTCTGCTAGTATAAAGAGGCCTTAAAGTTGCTGTAAATTACCAGACCTCAAAAATATCAAAGTGTAACATTTTGTCAGCTCAGTCCCAATCACTTTCTGAGCTTTTATGCTTTCTCCTAAGAATGTCCTTCTACTAACTGCATGCTACTGGAAGGGGAAAATGGATTCAGCCTTTTGTGAGTCTAATAATTTTAAGTCTGCCTTGGCATTATGCTGATGAGTTCTATTTTAATGATCAGAAATACATTTAGTTGCACATCTTTAAAACTCCATGCAGACAGGACCCATTCCACCTAGTCTTACTGAAAATTTTTCCACTGGGGTGTAAAAATGGTTTCCACAAGTGTATCAGATGCAAATTCAGCTCATTGCTCGTTAAGTCAGTGAACACCATTCAAACATATTAGCTGGAACAATATTAAATTATCCACTGTATGCCAAAAAGGATAAAAATTTAATCTTTTTTAACGTCAGAAGATGTAATCTAAGAGTTATATTTAAATTAAGTGGAGTAGAGCTAGCTTGCCCATAAGGTAATAAAATATCTTATGAGTGCATATTGGCAAGACTAAGGAAACTTTCCACTTCATACTCCTACGGCTGTGGAGAGTTATGCAGTAAAAATAGAAAGAAAATTATGCAAAGATTAGGTTTCAGGCAGACAAAATTATTTGCTGAAACAAATGAGGAATTCTGTTTCCCATTGTCTTAAATACTAGTTCAATATAGAAATATGACACCAGATAACTTTTAAACTGTAAAAAAAACAAAAGAATGGGAAACAATAAAGAATCTTCCTGCAGCATGCACCAAGAGTGGGACTCAGCTTTCCAAACAGGTTCATAACTCATCAGCTTAAGGGCATACCTAATGTCCATCCTGATCACAAATGCAAAACTTGCTGTAAAAGATATATTCCACATGAGGAATTGTGCAATTAGAATGTTAAGGATCTTACACTAATTTTCAAAAACCAAGACATGAGCAAGGCCTCCATTTTGAAAATCCTGAATATCCAGCTTGAAAATCAGGCCCCTGTAAGGTATCTCAAATTGGGCACCCAAACATTGAGACACCAATAAAACAGGGATAATACTTCCCCAATGTGAGGATAAATTCATTTGTTTGTGCAATGCTCAGACATATGGTAATGAGCGCCATAGAAAAGCTTCAATATAAGAGCAGGGACCATCTTTTTGTTTTGTTTGTTTGTATCCTGGTCCATGCTCCTAGGTGCTATTGTAATACAAATAATCAATAATAAATGACACAGAAGTAAGGTTCTATAGTTCCATTCTCATCTCTCATAAAGACGTATTAAATATAGTCTAAGATACTTTTTGCATTTTTCCAGCTTTTAATAGGCATGGAAAACTGCAGCTATTTCATAATGTGGATGGACATACGGATTAGTGACTGAGATTCTTATTGAAGCATTAAAATTAGGTCTCACTTTCTAATGTAAACATCACCTTAAAGTTTCTTCAGTAATCAGATTAGGGTCAAATATTCTGTTTGCAGTGAGACTGTTTATACACTTTGGGCTAAATTCTGCTCTGTCACACATCAATGAGTTAATGGATTTTCAGTATACTTATTTAAATCCAGAGTAATTGATGGAAGAATTTAGCCTAGCATCGAGCTTAGTATATGGCTTTACTCTGAGGAAAGCCTTTTGTGCCTAAGTATTACTGATTTTGGTCATCTTTCCACCAACACACCTGGGTCAAATTCTGGTGCACATGGCTCCAGTTTAAATTAATGGTGTTTCTGTAGATTTACACTCATGTAACAAAGAAAAATCTGGTTGCCTGCATATTGTTCTTAAAGTGTTGTTATCATTTTAAATGATTTTTTCCCTAGAATATAGTTGGAAGCTGAATTATGAAAAGGGTCCTTTTTTCTGCCAGTTACTGATTTTCTTTGACACCTGTCTATTGGTAACTTGTTAATGTGATTTTTAGATAGCAAAATGCAATAAAACTATAGTTTAGGATGAGGAATTTATATCTTCTAATTTCCTTAGGAAATTACTTCCTTCTTTGAACTGAGCTCAGTTATCACAGAGGTGAAAAAGCTCTACTGAGCCAAAGCATATATCTCATAGGAGACATACAGTGAGTGTTACAAAACAGAAGGGCAACTAAGTTTTGTACACACTTTCCATGTACAGTTCATGAACATTGGACAGAAAGATATCTGTTGATAGAAAACCGAAAACTACAATAAAACTTGCTTTCAAAAAAATAAAATTGAGTAAAATGCTTGTGATGCTCTAAAAATTAACTTACGTGTTGCAAGATATCCGGGGGCAGCTAGAAGATGACCTAGCATAACTATTAATGATGATGTAAAACTGATGAATGTTGTTTTTCAAACTGGGGAAATGCCTCTGGCCAACAGAAAAATACCTTTGTTGCAATTTCCCCTCCAGTAAATTTGAAGTTCACTTATTAAATCAATGTTGTTTTTTTAAAAGTGTGATACAGAAAGTGGTTTCTTTTCATGGTGGCCTTGTATGGAAATATGTGTGTATATATGGGGGGGTGTATTAGATATAAACAGCCATCCACACATACATGTGTGTATATAAGTAGACCTATGTATGTATCTATAACAAATTGAGTTCTGAATGATCACATTCTGATTCTTGATTTTTCTTTTTGAAAGAGTCAGACACTTATTTTCACCAGGGCAATTCCATTTGTGTGTAATTTCCCCGCTTCCTGCCACTCCTGTTTCACAAGAAGGATCCTTTTGTTAGGAACTCGGCTTTGTGAAGAAGTGGGGAAAAAAGTATATTGAGTTTTACACATGAGGAATTTAAATTATTAGGGGCTGGACGCTAAAGTTTAAAATTTATTAATGAATGGAATGGAACATGCCTAGATGCCAGTTTTACAAGTGATAGAAAATCTAGGCTTAGAAACTCTTCTCAATGAACATTATCTATAATAACTCAGAAAAAAGAGCCCCTCAGGAATTCCTCTATGTTACCCTGTTCTCTATTTCCTGTATATTTTTACAAGTATTTATTTGTGACTGTTGTTAAAGACACTTCTCTGCTGATTCTCCATTATTTAGCTCTGCAGGTTCTCCATTATTTAGTTTTGGCGATCTCATCATGTCACATCTGTCTCTTATTTTATTTTCATTTTCTCTGTTTTGACGGTAATTCAGCTTTATGGGTTTTGTTCTGGTTTATTATCATTGTTTCTTTCAGCAGCCCTTGTTTTTATGATTACTTTGTTTTGTTGCAACTCAGCTATATTTTGATTTTGTTTCCCTTACATCTGTCTCTGAACCACATTTTATCTTAATTTTTTTTTATCATTTCCCCTCCTGTTGTTTTCCAGGAGTCATTGTGCAGTTGTTGCACAGTCTGTTATCTTTGCAGCCTCCCTGCTGCTGCTGCTCTCACACCCAGTTGGCATGCACTGCTCTAGATGAAAAGTGAAAATGAAACTGCTTGATCAAATTATCCTCCAATATTTTTAATGGTTCTTTGTCTTTCAAAGCAGTGATTAAGAATAATTTAAGGCCCTTACAGCCAGAGATGCAGCTAGGATATTTTGGCCCCAGAATAAATAATAGAAGCAGCCTGATGACTTCTCCCTTTTTCAGTGCTGCCAATCCAAAGTATTCAAAAATTGTAAGCCCAGCTTTAGGATTAATGCTTTCAAGTTTATCAACTTTTTCCATAAACATGAGGGGGGTTTTGTTCTGTTTTGTTTAATTTAATAACAAGATTCTCTCATAATGACACAACTCTCCCCATCTCCACCTCTCCCTCATCACCCATAGCCTCTCCCTTTCCTTCCTGTCTTGCCCTCTTCCTCTAATGTAGGACCAGCATGGAAGGTTAAGAGATGTACTCCTCAGCCTGTTCACCCACAAAAGGACTGGGAGGAGATGACAAAAACTAAAAGGTTATGTTATTCAGACATTGTTATTGACATCATCAGTATTCTATTGTATGCAACCAATACGCAAACTGTGGTATACCCCGGTGGAAAAAGAAATAAATTGGCCAGACAGTTATCTCAGTCCCAGTAATCAGAAGAAATGTTATCAAAACATGTTGTGTATAAACTATTTACTAAGTAATGGAATATTGTTGAGCCTTGCAAGTGGTAAGACTAGGAACCAGTTCTGACAAAGATGTAGGAATCTGGGGAAATGTTAGCTTCCCATTCTCCCAGCCCTGTAGTTCAGATGTTTACATTTTTTTTTAGCTATATAACTGGAGAGAGAGAGAGAGAGAGAATGAATGGCAGGATTTGTCACCAGTGATTCTTTCTAAGGAAAATTAAATAAACCATTTTAAAATATATATGCACGTTATTATTAGAGTTTGGCAATCTACTCAAGAAAAGCATGGGACTAGAATACTAGGATAAGACTGTGTCTAAATAGTGCTGTGGAAGCGAAAACAAAATTTTCACATAATCTTTCTATACTGAGCCTTACTTTAGCCAGTCCCCCACTTTCAAAAGCACCAAATTTACCCTTATTTTTTAATGAAAATGTGTCATATTGTATCCATTTTAACAGGACTTTGGGGGTTCTTTTCTCTGCAACAACAGAAGTTGAAGCAGCGAAAAAGAATGTGATGAAATACAACTGACAGGACACTATCCAGAAAATGCTGCTAATCATATAGAATCTAAATACAATCAAGATGTTTTCTCTTTAATAAGAATTTGAGAGACAGAGAGAGAGTAACAAAAAAGAACTTTGTCATTTTCACAGCATTGTGGTAATAAGCATGATCTGAAATATGCCACAAACTCATAAAGTAATAAGAACTTTAAGTATTTTGGGCCCAATGCTGCTCTCAGTTACTTCAGCACAATCCCAGTGTTGGCAAAAGTAAGAAAAACGCAAGGAAGCATCTAAAATAACAGGCATTTGAAAATGTGCATGTGAGTGACCATAGGAGGGTAGGGGGAGCCACCAGTTAAATGCCATGCTGTCAGCAAGTACTAGCCAGGCTTGATTCTCACTACAGTACTTCTTACAATCTACCTCAAATGCTGATGCAAACTTCTTTCTCCTGGCTCTGTGGAAACTGTGTCCTAGACTCCCCTAATATGTAGAATGCTATTTTTTTCAGACTTCACAGTGAATACAAATGCAGGACCAAGCTATCAGTACAGATTAAATGGAGCAAGTATACAGCAAAGAAATTGTTTCTAAAATAATTGGTGCACTCTTACACAGGTGTTCAGGGCATGCTTTACATTCTGTTGTATGTAAAAGTTATGTATCAAATCTAAAATTCTTCCAGCTATTAAGCAGACTTCCACATATTAGCTGCTTGGGAAAACGTTATTGTACAGAGTATAATTGTATATTATGTCTCTCAAAAGAACGTAGCAGTATAAATATGATTTGTATCCCTTTTACCTGCAAAGGACTGAAAATCTTCAAGGATGCCCCAAGGATGCATCCAGTTTTGATCTTGGTATGAACCAACAGCTGTGCAAGCATGACATATTCTCTAATCCTTTAGAATAAGGGCAGATGCCAGTCCTATTGTATAACACACTGGTAAAAAATGCTTTTATTATTAACTTTATTGGGGGTGAAGGTGTAGGAGAATGGGGAGAAAGGTTTATAACCTCAAGTTCTGCTCCCGTAAATTCAATGCATTACTGTTATGCATGTGGATACCCCCAATTGAACTCAGAGGGCAGGATTTTCCAAAGTCCCAGATTTTGTTGGAAATCCCACCCAGTGAACTCTACTCTATGTGTAGAGTTACATGCATAGATATCTGAAGGACTAGGCCCATAATTTTCAGTTGAATGCCCCCCATTCTTTTGACAACTTAAGATCTAGCATCCAAGTAAAATCTCAAAACATCAAGCAATATAGAGTTCATCTCCTTCATTCTCTAGAAAAAAAGCAAATATAGATGCTCTCATTGGACTTTTTTTAAGGGCTTTGGAGAAAGGTACAAATCTGAAAAACTGGAATTACAATTTAATAACAATACACTAGGGTCTGTCTTCAATGGAAAGACTTCAGTGGGCTTTGGATCTGGCTTACAAATGACAAAAGCATAAAAGTAGCAACAACATTCACATCACCATCCGAAGCATTTATGAAAGCACAAAAGCCTTACATAAGACATGTGCATTATATTCTTCATAAAAAAGTAGTGTTGAGTGAGAAGTATTGTTCAGTCTCCAGTTACAACCATGCTTGTTTGTGTATTGCATCATTAATAAATTAAATAGTTTATTCCAGTGCTAAACAAATAACATTTTACGTTGATTTAGAAAAAAAATAAATGTGGGTTGACAATATGGACAAATTTTCTTTTCCTTTCCCATCAAGATCTAAAAATATGCTGTCACATATTTTATTTCAATTCAACATGAAACTCTGGAGGTACTTTAACATATACTTACTAGATCAAAATAGCTGAGATCATAAGGTAGCATCAGTGTCAAAAATATCTTAGTCTACCTCCAATTTGCTAGGAAACAGAAGTGTTTCTCTTCAACCTGAAAATCTCTTTATTTTTCTAAGGAAAAATATCCATTGAAAAACCTGGACATTTTTATGGAAGGGGACACAAACTACATATTCTGTTTTTATTTTATAAGTATATACATTCCTCAAACATAAAAATGCCCATGTATTTCTCAAAATGAACAGATCAGAATTCTATAAATAAGGCACACAAACACTAAACAAGTCTCCTGTCAAGTAACTACTTATGCCTAGAACTTTTCTGTATCTGCTCTTGCCTGCAATACACTTTTACCAATTCATTAGCATTTTCAGAATCTGCCCTACTAAGACATTTCAAATAAACCAAACAAATGTGCTAAAAAACATGCTCATTTGATACTATTTTGTCTGGAGAGGAGTGCAAGTCTTTGAAATATTGTCATATGAATTCAGCTGTCTAGCTTCTCTAATTTTCCATCATTTTGATGCAAGGACCTGTGACCAAACCTCCTTCACAAACATACAGCAGATTTTGGAGGTAGAGAACTGAGTGTTCTATTTCCTATGCTAGAAGAAAAGGAAGAAACTCGGGATTGCATTCCACCATCTTTGTTTAGGTGTTTTGGGCTCAGTCAATCACTTTTGTCTTTGTGATTAGTCATGTTTGCTCAAAAATATGGAAAGTTTCCTTAGATTCTCTGAATTATTCATCAGATCTATTCTTGTGTTCTTAGTCATTAATTAGATCAAACCATACTTTCATGGAGACTGTGACAATAAAGTCATCTGTATGTGGTCTGTCAAATCTCTCCAGATAAGAAAATTGCTCTTCTGAGCTAATATAGCTTAAAATGTGCACGACAGAGCATGGGAGAGAGGGAGTGATTGTTCTAGTTCAGTCAATAACCTTTGACAATGTATTTTGTAATTATTTGAGCAATAAGCTAATTGTGTGAAGAGCTCTCATTCCCTCCTGCAGAGTTTGTTGTCTTTGGGCTGTCTACACTGGCAATTTTTTTTCGATGAAACTAATGTCGCCAAGGAAAAATTGACAAAAGCAAAGTCACCAAAGCATGTCTACATTTGCTCCCTCTGTCAACAGATTGTGTCCACATGCAGAACACCTTTGTCAACAGCCAGAACAATGGACTGTGGGTATGTATCCCACATGCCTGGTGACACCATCTGTCTCTAGGTGTTGTGGGAATGCAAAAACAGAGTGTAGTGCATTCTGGGATGTGCAGAAAGTACCATCATGCACTGCTTTGTGTCTCATCCTTACAAATGTTTCTGGCTTCCCTTTGCGCCATTTTTCCAACTGTTGTTCTTTTGTAGTGCGCACCAGCATCTGCAGTGAGAGAAGATGGATCTTGCACTTCTCTTCTATATGCTGTTAACTGTCGTGAGGACATCACACATGGCAGCACAGTTACTCGCAGAGTTACTTGCAAAGTTAGCAGAGGATGAATTGCAGGCACCTCAGTGTGATATAGATGGCAGCAACTTATCAGTGCTTTGTGAATTCACAGAGAGCTACATACAGTAGACTGTCACTTTTGGGCAAGGGAAACAAGCACTGATTGGTGGGATCGCATTGTCATGCAGGTGTGGGATGATGACCAGTGTTACAGAACTTTAGGATGCCTAAAGCAACCTTCATGGACCAATATGCTGAGCTGTCCCCCGACCTGTGGCGCAAGGACCTCAGATTGAGAGCTGCCTCTTTGGTAGAGAAGCATGTTGCAATGACTGCGTGGAAGCTGGCGAATCCAGACTGCTACCAGTCTGTTGCAAATCAATTTGGAGTAGTAAAGTCCACTGTTGGGGCTGTGTTACTCCAAGTGTGTAGCGCAATAAATCTCATCCTGCTGCATAGGACCATGACTCTGGGAAATGTGCATGAAATAGTGGATGGCTTTGCAAAGATGGGTTTCCCTAACTGGCAGGGCGATTGATGGCAAACTCATTCCAATTTTAGCGCCAGACCACCTTGTCTCTGAATACCTCAATAGGAAGGAATACTTCTCTATGGTGTTGCAGGCACTTGTGGATCCGGGGGCGTTTAATGGACATCAATTCAGGTTTGTCTGGAAAGGTGCATGACACATGCATCTTCAGGAACAGTGGCCTGTACAGCAAGCTGCAGGTGAGCACTTTCTTTCCAGGCCACAAATTCACAGTGGGGGATGTGGAAATGCTCATAGTAATTCTGGGAGACCCAGCTTACCTCTTACAGCCCTGGTGCATGAAACCTTACACAGTCCACCTGGGCAGCAGCAAGAAGCATTTTAACACCAGGCTGAGCAGGTGCCGCAGAGTAGTCAAATGTGCCTTTGGCTGTTTGAAAGCTCGCAGGAGGTGTTTAGATGGCAAACTAGACCTTACCGAGGATAATATTCCCATGGTCATAGTTGTGTGCTGCACTTTGCATAATCCGTGTGAATCTAAGGGTGAAATGTTTGCTCAGGTGTGGAGCACTGAGGGAGAGTGCTTGGCTCCATAGTTTGAACAGCCAGATGCTAGGGCTGTCAGAGGAGCCCAGAAGACTGCTATTAACATCAGAGAAGCTTTGAGGAACCACTTTGACAATGCAGGGCAGTAACACATGTCAGCTTTGGAGTTTCTTCCCTGTTGTACAATTTTGGGGCCCAAGATATGTGCAACACAATGCTTTAGAAACCTGTTCCCGAGATTGAATTGATTGCTATACGCTTTTGCAGAACACAGAATAAAAACACTGTACCATTAAATACCTTAACCTTTATTTAGTGTTAAAAAGGGTAAAACCGCACAACTGTGTGTAGCTCCAGCTAT
The DNA here is from genome assembly GCF_003597395.2 of Chelonoidis abingdonii. Taxonomy (NCBI): domain Eukaryota; kingdom Metazoa; phylum Chordata; order Testudines; family Testudinidae; genus Chelonoidis; species Chelonoidis abingdonii. The sequence continues at coordinate 200,315,266 of NC_133770.1, forward strand.
CATTGTGAAGCTGTGAGAGGGGATGGAGCAATGGGGAAGCTCAGGAGTGCTATGAAGTGAAAAGGAATCTGTGGGCATAGAGAGGGGTGGAGTTGGCAAAGAATTGTGTATCTGCATATGCTGCAGTGGAGGTCGACCACGGATCTACTGAGTCTGCAGCTGTGTCAAAGTCTTAAGCATCTCTGTCTGATCCTCCAAAACTTTTATCACCTGCTCTGTCGCTTGCCTAGCAGCAGCATTCTCTTTTCTGTCCTGCCTTTCGGCTTCCCAGCACTCTTTCCATTCCCTGGTCTGTCTCTTATCGCACAGCAGCACCTCCCGGAGCATGTCTTCTTTGCTGCACCTAGGGTGTTTTCTTATCTGCCAAAGCTGGTCCATGGGTGTGCATGATGTGTTCTTCGAGGTCTGTGCTGAACAGAAGAGGGATTGTTACATTCCAGCAAATGATTGAAATATTTTATTACAAAGGATATTTTGCTAGTAGAAATCACTTTCTCTCTGAGACTCTAGCAGGCACACAGCTCTGCAAGCACCCCAATCATGGTGAGTGTTGGGAGTGGGGGGAAGATGTGTGTACGGACAAAAAGGTCATAGCTTGCAGTGCAGCTTTGCAGGAAACTCATTCTAAAACTATCCCATACTTTTTCACAGGCACCCAACCTGCTGACTGACATCTTGCTGCTGCGGGTGACCAGAGAAACCAGGGCACAGCTGCTGAATGCTTGTGGCTTTTGCCCCTGTCTATATGCAGCTCAGCTATGTGCCACTTTGGTCCCAGCTCCAGTGATTGCTAAATGGCATGATACAGTTCCCTACAATGAGGGAGCTAACAAGACTGCAATCCCTTGGAATCTGCAGCAGAGAATTAACTAGTACCTCTTGGAAACTTTCTAGAGCCTCTCTGGAGGATTCCCTGCAGGTCTCGATGTCCATCGACACCCTGCTTTGCCATGCAGATTAGCTACACAGGGCAATGTCCAGCTCACAGAAAACACTACCTGTTTCCCACTTTTTGATTCCCTACACAAGCCACAGCAATTTACCTGGAGTCTCATCTGCTTCCTGCTCCCTGTTGAGCACTTCTGGAGTGGAGAAAAGTTCCTGGCTGCCTGCCCCACTGAGTGACCCCATTGGGAGCAACACATCCTCTTCTAGCTTGACTTCTTCATACAGAATTTCACCCTGTGGGTTACCCCCTCTTTCTGCTGCCTGAAAAGTATCCATGGGGCTATCTGCGATGGAGGTGGGGTCACCACCAAGGATAGCATTCAGCTCCTTATAGAAGAGGCAGGTCTGGACCAATGGTTCGCCTGCCTCAGCTCCTTTATCTTCACTCTGCACTGCTGCGTGTCCCTATCATAGCCCTTTTTACACAAGTCTCAAGAAATTTGCCCATATGTGTCCCGATTCCTACAGGTCACTCGCAGCTGCAACTGAAGAGACACCTCTCCCCATATACTGATCAGATCTAAAAACTCAGCAGTGGTCCAAGCAGAAGGGAGTTTTGTGCGATAGCCAGCCATGCTCACCTGGGAAGCCACCTGGGAAGCTCTTCTGGGAAGTCAGCAAGCAGGAAATGAGATTTAAAATTCCCAGGGCTTGCAAAAGGGAAGTGGGTTGGCTGCAGGGCAGCACAGTTCAAACTGCTGACCAGAGTGGCATCATAGGAATTGTGGGATACTTTCTGGAGGCCAATAAAATAAGGGGGGGAAATGGTGTCTACACTGAATGTTTGTCGACAATAAAAGGAGGGGAAAAGACAAAAAGCTCTTGCAGGGGTGGAAGTTTTTTGTCATCAAAACTAGGCTTTGTTTTTCCAAAAAAAGTCACATTGCAGTGTGTACACTATCGCTGTTTTGTCGCCAAAAGCCAGTTTTTAGTGACAAAACTTGCCAGTGTAAACAAGCCCAACTGTCAACTGAAGAGAAAAGACTAAAAAAGGATGTCAGCTCTCCCATGTCATCACAAAATGTGAAGGCCAATCCCTGATCTTAGAACGTCACATTTTAAAAATGGTAGAAGCTGCAGTCCACATACCAGAATGGTGCATGCAGATGCTAAACCAATTAACCATAAAAATAGGTGCTTGAGCCTTTTTGTTGTGCAGACCTGTGTCCACATTTTGAAACATTAAGACAATACCATAATGTAGCAACATCCTCTGAGGACTTCATTTTGCATGACTAGGTGTAAATGTGCCACATTCAGAGTGCATTGACAGAAATTAAAGGGATAAATGAAGATTTCTATGATTGGGGGCCACTGGGCTGAAGAAACTTAGCTAGAAAAGAAGGAACACTTCAAAAGGCAATAACTGAATATCTTCAGAAGATGGATCTTCCAGTCTCACCCTCTTTACCGTAAGTGCCACCTACCTTTTCCTCACCTTGAAAATTCCTCCGACATCAAATCTGCCTACATCAGTCTTTCATACCACTAAAAGCTACACATACAAAAAAGAAAAAATCAGTCCTACAGGATTCTCTTCTCTGAGTGGCAGAGAAATGTGAAGAGAGCCAGCTTTTAAAAACAGATTAATGCATGAAAGATAGGCAGAAAGAAAAACAGGTTGTTTCAGTGAGAAACTGTCAGGTTAATCCTTAAATAAAATAAATTAAAACTCACACTAGCCAACTTGCTTTAAGTCATGTTGTGAGCTACAAAAATACTTTGTGATCTATAATAGCTATAAAATTTGTGTAGATATCAGTTAATAAACAACAAGACATTTTATTCTAACAGAATATAATTAGAACAGGTCTGAAAATGTCCAGAGGAATGAAACTTCAATGAAAAAAAGGGAAATTATTTTTCATGATTTTATTTTTTTCATTTCTTGGCCAGCTCTAAATATTATACAGACACTGAAGTATTTCCTGGAAAATATCCAGATTTTGTTAGCCTCCACAAGCCTAGTTAGATGTATTATGTTCTTAATGTCAATCTTATGACATCTTTCCCTGAAAAAGCTAGTCTTTGATGGCACTGTATGGCTTGTAAGGATATCAGGCGGTAGATGTAAAGGTATTATAGAGCATTATCAACTGTAAAGGGTGCTATAAAGGTGATTACTTTGAACATCAGGACAAGCTATATTTGCAGCTATATTTCTTACTTTCCTAGCTTTCTAATTTTGAAGATTTGTTTTAGTTCCTCTTTGCCAAAGCAGATTTTGCAGCAGCCACAAGAGAGAGGAAAAGTGCTGGAGCATTTACTACATTCTGCCCTAGATATAACAGGGTTAATAATGTTTGATAAGCCTGTGCAATATAAAGACTGAAAAGAACTGATGCATTTTTAAAGGAATTGTCAGTCCCATTTGAGGCAGGCTCAACCATCACCCAGAGAACTCTGTCACTAAGCCTTGTCATTAATAATGATTTATGGCTATGGATATTCACAACAGCTGTGCCTTCACCTTTAACTATCTCATACAATATTTAAAAAGTACTGGGAGATTCTGCAGCAGGGAAACAACTCAATTGCTAGAAGGCATTACTGGTTTAAACTGGTTATTGTGCCTCCTTAAAACTAGGGTACTAATTTTTCAGAGTTGTTCTTGCTCAGTTAACCTGCTGCAAGCAAAATAAGCAGCATGTATATCTCCAGTCAGATGAAGATCTTGTGAACTCAGAAACTCTGGGGTGTTGGCATCAACACTGGAATATTTCATCAACTTATCTATCTGCTGGCTGTTAACTATTGTCCTTCTATTAACATTGGTTAGAAACATGTGGTGCAGCTGTCTAAGAATACTCCAATTTTAAATTCCAGAAACACTATTTTTTGAGGGCTCACTTCCTCCAAGACATTAAGTTGCTTTTGTTCAAAGTGCAATGTTTTGAATTTCTCACAGTATGAGCATACAGAAGAGGAAATTCCAAAAGCAGGGCTTTCAAAATGCAGCACATAACTTTCTGGGTCTGACATTTGAAAGCAGGAGGAAACATTATTAGTAATGTGTTGCTCAGCTGTAACTCTTCATCTTCACAGCACTTCACAAAAATTTATTCTGACTGCTCCTTTAAGAGCTGCATAAATATTATCAGCATTCTACAGATATGAATGCTCAAAGAAATTTACAGTGAGATTTTCATAGGGGTTGGGTAAGGCATGCAGTATTGCATCTCTGAGGGGCAGGGGAGTGTATTGTGTTCTTGGAATCTTTGAAGTCTTCCAGTCTGATGATGGATATGAACAGAATTTTGAAAGTTCAGCTGCCTTGCGTGGTACCCAAGCTTTTCAGTACTCCATGTGACTGCTCAGCCTTTGGGATTTTAGTAAGCACCTGTTTAAAGCTGTTATAACCAGCTACTTTGTACTTATTTTGTTACCCAGGGCTAGAATTTCTCTGCGCTGCTCCAGATCCTGGGAGCCATATCCTAGGCCAAAGAGGGTGCCTTCACAGGAGAATGGATTAGAACTCAGGAGTTTCTGGCTGCTAGTCTCTTGCTCCAACCATTAAATTATTCCTTTACTACTAAACATGCTTCCTCTTTTTTTGTGTGTGTGGTGCTTCTGAAAGGGGCTGGATTTATCTTGGAGACTCAAGTCCTCTTTCTGTTCACAGAACAGGTACAGAGAGAGCAGCAGCCATTACACACTTCCTCACCATTGCGCAGGAAGCTTAGCCATAAAGAGACCAGATATAGGGGTAAGATGACGATTCAGATACTATTCCATTAAATACTGTATGCTGTGGACAACTGCCCACTAGGAACTGGACTCAGACCATCAATGCATATAGGCCCCCAAAACAGTCATCAAAAATCTGTTAGTCGTTAAGGTGCCACTGGACTCCTCGTTGTTGTTGTTGTTTTTTATCAAAAGGGGATAATTTTCATTCACTACCAGCGAGAGATGAAAAGTTCTCTCCTTGCCCCCCCTTCTCCACTATGTCGAAGCTGTGCTAAGATACAGTGTATATTTTCAGCCTGATGGAGCTCCCTGATGCTTAGCCATCCATACCCAGTGGGAATTAGACCAATAGGGGGCCCATTTTAACTTCTGCCACTTGTGTAAATTCCATAGCATGAGCTATAATGGAGCCCAGCTTCACTGACCCTCCTCCTGAGCTCAGCCCCACCTTGCCTCTGATATGCCCTTCCCCCCACTTATGGGGGGGTCGCTGTCACAGCAACTGACTAGGCCACCTCCACCAGATTTATGCTTACTCAGGGGGAATTCTGTGCTGGGATTCTCCATCCAGTTGAAGGTTACTTTGCACTGTGTAACCTTTGTTAGTTAATGGTTACAGATGTGGACTGCCATTCCATCAATGTGTAGAGCTACAGGACACACATTAAAAATAAAACCCTATAGAAGTCACTAGTGACGTTTAAGAATACAATTTTCACAATATTTAGGAGCCAAAATGCTATTGAGGGCTGATGGGATTTAGGCTCCAAAGTGCCTAAATCACTTTTGAAAAGGAGATTTAAGCTTCTAAATCAGTTAGGCATTGAAACACTGAGAGCAGCAATGACTAGATACCTTTAAAAATCTGTTTCAAAGAAGCTTTGAACACAGTGCTATGTAGGAAATATATATATATAATTACATGTGCATTTCCTTATTAATTCAATAGTTTATGAACATTTATTAAAAGTCTAGAAAAAATGCCACCTACGTTTGTAGAAACAAAATCTAAAATATCCTTGTTTTTCCATCTAAATGTCATGTAAACCAGTATGAAAATTCTTGTATATACTGAATATACAGTGGTACACATGAAGTTAAATAAAAACCACCTCTAAAATCCACAGTCTCTTGCATTAGAGATCATTCCCCTACTGTGCAATAATTTCAGTCAACTCATAACTCAATTGCTTGAAAATAGTTACTATTCTCTGAAGAAAAAACAATTGTGAAATCCCCATTAAAGTTTGTAAACTTTCCTATAAAACCTTCAGAATGCACCACAACTAAAGTGGGGCAAATTTTGTCTAGGGCTTACCCAAGGAAGGGCAGCTCTGCTTTTGGGGTGTAGGTGGGGAGGAGGTCAGAAACTGCTGTTAAAGGTGCTCTGTGGTCAGCTTTGCAGCAGTGACTCCCACCCCCTCAGGAATGTGCATAAAGGTATGAAACCTGGGTGGGGCAAATCTCTTTGCTCTAAATGGAGAGGGAGCCAGTATGGCTCCAGGGAAGCAGCAATTGGGATTAAGCAGTATGGCTCCATGGGCAGGGAGAAGGGTGAGCTTAGTAAAACAGGGGCCTGTTTCCCCCTGGTCTCGGAGGCAGGGAAAGGCAAGCAGAGGAAAATTACAAGTAGGACACAAGGGGGGTGATTTAGCAAGTAAAGCTCGGCTGTGTCTTCTGCAGTCAGGAGACAGCGTGTCTTCAGGCTCTCAGGCAATCAACGTGCGTTGAGAGTGGGAAGGGGAGGGAATTTAACTGTTCCATGTACTAGAGAGCAGTTTGCTGGAAAGGGGACAAGTAGAGGCTGCAGCACAGGAGAGAACCAGTGGAGCCCAAGCGCTGGAAGGGGACCCAAGGGAGACAGTAGTGCAGCAGGGACAAGGGGTGCTTACAAGTTGGGAGGCTACTAATGCCCTGGGTGATGTGTTTAATAATCCAGGGCAGCTTTATGCATTGAGGGAGGGAAATGACTGGGGGGAAGCGTCCACCATGCAGGTGGGCAGGCCGTGTGGATTAATGGGGTAGTCATTGGAGCTGTGCAGCAAATGGTCAGTGAAGTTGTGTCTGAGGTTTTCTCCACAGTATTACAGTGCTGCCAAAGGGCATGTGGTCACCTGGAACCAGGATGTTCTCTTCCACAGAACACAATGGATGGCAGTAATGCTGATCCCATGGGTGAGTGTTATCTGATCCAGACAGAGGTTGGGGGGATGGGTGGCAGAGGTGGTAGTTGCAGGGGCCACAGTGAGGTGCAGGGACCATGCTCAATCAGTCCCTCGGTGAGTTCACCTGAGGGGGAAAGGAGTGAGCCTGTTGGGGTAGTAAATACTCTGAGCCCAGGAGTGGGAGGTCCAGAAGCCTGGGCAGACCCACCAAGGGGTGGCACCTTCAGTGGGGGCAATGATGATATTCCACAGCTGCTGTAAGCTAATTTTCATTTACTACAGCAGCTTCAGGCAACCAGGTGTGAGCAGTCTGCACAGGGTGACAGGATAGGCCCAGCATAGGCTCAAATTTGGGCAGCAGGACAGGGGCACGCTCCCGGCAAAGGTAGCAAAGCCCATGCTGGGAACGAACCACCTAAACATGTGGGATTTCATTGGCCATCAGGGCACGTAACCTCATGGGACAGAGTAGAGCCTCCTGGGAGGTCTATGGGGGAGCAGGGCTCTGCGGAGTTCCCTCTATGCAGTCTTGAGTATGGTTATGCCTGGGTGGATAACCCAATGGGAGTTCACCTACTCAGCACAACTAAAGATAAAATTCCGAGAGGGAAATACGTGGCTATATTATCCCTATTGCACAGGGAGGTGTTGACAGACAGTAAACATGGGCAAGGCAAAAAAACCAGTGATCTGCCCAAGAGACCAAGGGTGCCTAGAACATGGGAAAATTGGGAGGCAGCCTTCCTCATCTATGCGGGTGTTATAGTACAGGCCTACCCAGAGAGGAGCCCTGCCTTGGTTAAGTATATGGATATAATTAGGTGGGCACACAATATGTTTGAGGGCATGTCCAGGTTTAATTATGATGAGCAGCTGAGATTAAGGGCAGCAACACAAACTGGTATAAGGTGGGACATACCTCATCACACGTTGTGTGGTTGGAGTGGATGACACTAAGGATGCCAGGAATTCACACAGTGGTTTGTTCATATCGCAACAAGCTCTGGCGGGGCCCCAGGCACGTAATAGTATTTGCTGGGCATTTAATGATAGTTGTTTTTGCAATCCCTGTAGATACAGGCGTGTTTGCGAAACATGTTTTGGGACCCATTGAGCCTGTTCTTGCCAGAGTGAAAAGGGCAGATCACTGGGAGGAAACAGGAATGGAGGTGGCGCAAGAATCAACCACAGGTATGGCACGGATGGAACAGGGTCTGGGACATAGAGCACAAGCTGGGGTGGGGGACGAGCTAGGGGTGGTGCAATGGGCACAGGCTCCAACACCAGTTAGGCCGGAAGTGTTAAGGGTTCTCCTATGAGATTACCCTAACAAGGCAGATGGGGCAAATTTGTTGGGAGGGGTTTAAAGCAGGATTTCAGATCCCTTTTGTGGGAAATAAAATTCATTTGATGTCAAAAAATGTAAAGACAATAGCTGGGATGGGACATATTGTTCAGAAAAAGATTGCACAAGAATTAAAGGAGGGCAGGATAGCTGGGCCATTTAATCAATTGCCAATAGGACATTTGAGAGTTTCCCCCCTGGGTTGGTCCCCAAGAAGACCCCAGGGACATACCAATTAATTCATTACCTGTCATACCCGCAGGGTGGCTCTGTTAATGATGAAATAGACTTGGCACTATGTTCCATATGCTATTTCTCCATTGATGAAACCGTTCATATTGTTAGGGCATGTGGGCCTGGGGCGCTAATGGCTAAATGGGATATAAAGTCTGCTTTCCGACTACTGCTGGTGCACCCATTGAACTTTGACCTGTCGGGTTTCTGTTTTGAGGGAAAATCTTATTTATTTTTTTATTTCAACAAGGCTATGCCCATGCAGCTTTTGAGAAATTCAGTCCGATGTTGCACTGGGCAGTGGTGCAGTCAGCGGGACTAAACCAAGTAGTGAATTATTTGGATGATTTTTTGTTCACAGGGCGAGCTGAGTCAGATGAGTGTATTCATCTGTTGGACACATTTCAGGCCCTGGCTAAAAAGTTGGGGGTACCCCTAGTGGAGGAGAACACAGAAGGCCCTTCCACTACATTGACCTACCTGGGGATTGAGCTGGACACCAAGAAAGGTGTATCTCGGCTCTCTCAGGATAAGCATCAGGAGCTATTGGAATTGCTCCAGAGAACAGTAGAGGCTAAAAAACTCATGTTGCAGGAACTGCAATCTATTCTGGGGCACCTGAACTTTGCTTGCAGGGTTGTTGCCCTGGGGCAGGCTTTTGTGCCCAGCTGGCAGCAGCAATGGCCGTCATAGCCAGGCCACACCATTACATACAAGTCACTACAGAGATGAAGGAAGACTTGAGAGTGTAGGAAAGTTTTCTGAGTTGATTTAATGGGGTATCTTGTGGAGGGAGGAATGGTTATTACAAAGAGGTTTAAAAATCCACTCAAATGTGGCAGGAGGTGCAGGTTTTGGGGTGTTTTATCAAGGCGAATAGTATGTGCAAAAATGGCCCACCACCTGGACACAAAATGGGGTTGTGCATGACATAAACTTGGAATTTTTCTCCATTTTAGTTTCTGTGGCAATTTGGGGATAGGAGCAATTTGTGGATTAATAAAAGGATGTGCTTCTGGTGCAACAACATGACAGTGGTACAGGTTATCAATCACGAAACTTCCAGATCGCACAGGATTATGAAGTTGGTAAGGGCGTTTGTTCTACAGTGTTTAACCTTCAACATCTGTTTTTCTTCAAAGCATGTGCCAGGCATGGATAATGGCACAGCAGACGCCTTGTCTCATTTTCAGTTTGACAGATTTTGTAAGCTTGCACCAGGGGCTAGCAGTGAACCTGAGCAGATGCCACTGGCTCTCTGGAACCTCAGAATGAGATGTGGTCGGTGGAATGGAGATTTTTGGCTCCAGCTTACAAGTTGTTTATTTTGTTTCCTTTTAAGGAGTCTTGTCAATTCCAGGATCTAGAGAATGGGTTGCTTATGTGGCCCTCCGTGGAGGGCAGTTATTGCATGACTGGGTCAAGGACAATCAACTGTTGGTGCCCCTTGACAATCACACATGGGACAATGGGTTCTTTCTCCCCAGTAGGGCTGCTAGGCAACAGGCCATTTGAAGATGTATGGGAACTCGGCGGGGTTGTGGGGGAAAGCAGCCCAGCAAATTGCTGGCTCCTCCTTGTGACGGATGTTCAGTGCAGGTGCTCCATAGGGAGGGAGACAGTGACCAGATAAATGCCCTGGTAAAGGACTTAAAAGGAGGTACTGGATAATGGAACAGAACGGGGGAGGGGGTTGTGGACTCCTATGATTGGTACAGCTGGGAGCTAATTACCACCACTACCTTCCCATTCTCATAGCTCTCCTTAGCCCTCTTACAAAGGTGGTGGATTGTAAGGTCCAAGCCCTAGGTTAGCTGGAGGACCTGGAGGGAAATAAAGGTGGGCTGGTGGAAGTCCTGGAGAACTGATTTGAATAAGCATGGATTTGCCTGCCCTGTACACTTTAGCTGCTGGGTGGTCCCAGACATCTATATAACAAAGTTGCGGCCTGATTAAAACCCATAATAAGTCTCCTGTCCTTCTTGTGGTGTACACAGACAATGATTAGTAATAGACTTAAGGTTTTTAAAAGGGCACAGTTGTTTCTCCAACTTTTTCTCATTTCAAATATGTATTGGCTGGATAAAGTGACTTCATCAGACATACCCAGTCTCATAGGGAGAACTGTGATTTGGGGATTTCATTGCCAGCAAACACAGTAACATAGAAAAAAACACAAGGTTAGAGTTGTGGTTGGTTGGCTGGTTTTTGTTGTTCCTCCCCAATTTGTTAACTTGGGAGTAAACTGAGCATTCAAGAAAAGTCCGGAAATAACAGCACTGATAAGTGCCAGGTGTAGTATGCAAGCTTCCTCATACAGTACTACTAACACATCTGCTTCCTGATTGGCTGTCGTAATCTTGTTGATTCCAGAACAGAGTTGCTAGTCATGCAGTTAACAAATGAAGAATGGGATGAGGCCCTTAAAGTCATTTTCATTTGTGATATATGCTGTGATTTGAACTCTGCTCTCCAGAGGTGAAAGGCGCATGCACAGGATTACCTAGACTTTGGATATTCTTTGAATGTTGCATTTTTATTGCAGTGATATCCTAGAAAGCGTAACTGTGGAAGGTCAGATTGCATTTGTCTTGTGCATTACATGAGTATCAGCTTTTGGGGAGAAGATCAGTGAAGCAAATGCAACTCTTTTACTCACTTCTCCTATTTGTTTTGCTTTATAGACTGGACAAGAGACAGTTGACATGTTCCAAACCTCAAGGCAAAGGATATGCAAATACCCTGCACACAAGATGAGCCAGTTGGCACTATCTACTGCACCAGGCATGTTTCCAATTTATAAAGTAGAACATTTAAGTTACTGGTGCAAAACACTTACCTTATTGCCAACTATGTGAACAAAATTAGTTATAGTCAATTTAGTTATGTACAGAACATAGAAGTATAATCAATTTATTTAGAATTATTCCATACACACTCTACCCCCATTGAATAATAAAGGAAACAACACATCTCATGAATGATTATTTGTAAGGCAAAAGGAGAACACACGTACTGTCGTGATTAGATAATCTCAAGGAGGAGATAGCAAAAGACAAAGGAAACAGCGCATTGAAGAAAATTCAGAAAGAAATGTTAATATTTATTGTCAGTATATTTTGAATTAGCTGTTCTGTTTTCTTTGCTACTTCTTACCAGCTGTACCTCTCAAAGATACTTTCTTTGCTTTTTTTCCCTCCTCTTTGATGAGGAAATTAATCACGTCGGGGGATAACTTCAAAGCATGAAGACACACTAGATACCCAAATGTTAATGAAAGTCATATTTGCACCCTGGACAAAGTCTTACTATATGTGTTCTACTGGAATAACTTCCCAGAGAAGTATTTTATTTGTTCACTTGAAGATGGTTTGTTTATATCTTTAGCCCTTTTATCAGCATAAAGTGATCTCAAACTTCTATTTATTGTTGATTATTAACTTATTTTAACTGTGCAGATTCCCCTGTGGTTGACAGCTCTAGTTAAAAGTTAAGGGCTACATTTTCAAGTGTCCATTCTTTACTTTACAATCAGTTTAATACACTAAATCTTACACTAGCAAGTATCAGGGCCCCAATATGCTAATCACAAAGATAGTCCCTGCCCAAATGAGCTGACTGTCATAAAGTATTTCATGAGAAACAAGAGACAGTTACAGCAAATAGGTGAGAGGGGAGCACAAGGGGAACAGTGAGATGATTAGTGTTTTAAGCAGTAGTCATAGTCTGCCAGCTGCTCTCCCCATTGCTAAGAGTTTTATAGGCATCATGGCAGAGGTGTGTTTAGGAGATCTGAAGGATGATACTGTGAATTTTTACATGGAGCTCCTCCGATGTATAAGAGGCAGTATGGGTGCCTTGGTTTTGGGGTGCCCAAGTTCAGAATCTTAACTTTTTATCAGAGCTGCATAATTAATGAAGGATTTGCATGGGTGAAAGTGATCTAATAATTGAAATCAACCTTTTGCTTATGTTGTATGACTAACATAAGATAAAATAAAGTAAAAATCAATCATATGAACAGACTAAATAATTCTCTGTGAAGACATTCTTGAGAGTGAACATCTTTTTGAAAACCTAACCCCCAAAATTATAGGAACCCAATATTAACAGACACGCTTGAAAATGTAGGCCTAAACTATTGCAGAGGCTCTCCTCAAACTGGACAATACCTATTACTCTTGAAATGCATTGGAGATTATGGAGAAATATTCTCTCGGACACAACTTTGCTATGAACATTTTGTTCACACAGATGCTGCAAGCCTCTGAGGTCAGTCGGGAACAAGTACAGTACAAACCACTTCCATTGAAAAAGAGTTTATTGTTCTCTATCAAGGTTTCCAACTGCTGCTCATTAGCTGAGACAGCCAGAGTGAAACACAATGAATGGCATTTTTTTTCTTTCCTTTTTTTCTGGCTTCCAAGAATTTGAGCCAAATTCTGTCTTCAGGTACATCTGTGTAACCCGCTGACGTTAATGGGGTTACGCAGGTGAAACAGAACAGAATGTGACCCTTGGTTTTTAATACACAGAGTATTGGAGCCAAATTCTTCTTTCAAAAGTAATAGAAAAATCATTTTCCTAAGTCCTTGCACACATGTTCTGCTGTGTGATCTGAGTTTTTTCATTTCTCTAGCTCTATCCATTAGATTGTTTCAATCTGAAGATCTGTAACTAGAAGTAGAGATGTATAAATCTTGATCTAGTGTAAATGTACTCATTTAAACCGACTTATCTACTGTTCTTTCCCCTCTCACAGCTCTAACTTTTAAGGGATGTCAGTACTATGCAAGGTTTTCTTTTGGCTGCCTTGGTTGCTGCTGAGGGTTGCTACATACAGAGATTAGAAACTTGAACAAAAAATAACAAAAATACATTCATTTCAGAAACAATGCATTTTCATAGTAGTAAATCCTCTAGCCCCAAATCAGCAAAGCATGTAAGCACAAGTATAATATTAAATAAGCATGATCTGGAGTCCCATTTAAGTCAATAGGACTTGTACATGTGATTAAAGTTAAGCACGTTTGTATTTTGATAAACAATGCCGGCTTGCTAAACAGGGATCTATGTGTCAGATACAGAGCACACTGAAGGCAGTGGGAGACTTTTAATTGACTTGAAGGACTTTGGATCACACCCATATGTGTAGCAGTGCTTGCCAGACTGGGTCCTACCTTTGTTACTATTTATAACGCAATTGCTGACATAGTGGAGGAAAAAATTAGAGCCAGAAAAGAAATTCGTGGGAAACCTATCTGGAGACTCCCGCTACCATTATAATACCAGGAGAAGTGTTGTGAACTAACAGAAAATATAACAAATGCAAAATGTTAGATACATTGTTTTGATTCACGCCAGAAAAATGGAAACATATGTATCTGAGATAAATGTCGAAGCAGTAAATACAGATAATGCTGATATAATACATGTGTTTTGGGACTCTAAAACTATTGGGAAAATATACAGCAAATACTGATTGAAATGCTAGAAAAGGGGAACACTCCACTGGTTGTAAGGCTGACTCCTTTGGGCTTTTCTCCTACTCTTTGTGTGTCTTACAATCAGAAATTTCATCATTTGTTCTGCTCATATTCTTGCCCCTTGCTCTTAAATGCTGATGTAAAGTCCTGTTACATTTGCAGTGCACAGCAAGGAGTTTTATGGACCTGCAATAATATTTAGCAGGAACTATGCTAAATATTATTGAGAACTATCTGCTGGCATCTTGGCTGTTATCAAACTATTTACGTATATACAAATAGAGCACTCCTGTAACATCCTTCTACATAATGGAAGGTGAGTCAGATCAATTAACTATATAATCTTTAAATGATTTGATAACTTTATAGCTCTTCCACTTTAAGTGGTTCAAATAAGAATCCTTTCATGCCCTTTGCCCTCAGGAGATTTCTGTGATGCTAGATTTACTATCAATGCCTTTGCCAGCTTTTGAGAATCACCAGTAGAGGAACTCCCCTCATAGTTACCACCAGTCTCTATCCATACTGAGAACTATCACAGGTTGTATCTTGGAGGTCAACTTTGTATATAACTACAGACAGAGCACTCCTCTAACAATTGGCTTTCTTAAAGAAATGGAAATCAGAAAAGGTCCCAACAGCACACAGAAGTTTCATAGTGTAAATAAGTCCTGCTAGATACTACAGGAATAAAGCTTCTTATATGCTCATTTCAATAAAGAAATAAATTAAAAGGCCATTGAAATGTAGACATTTGTAACTAGAGGTTTAATAGAGCAGGGAGATGTTAGCACTACATGGGTTTGGTTCGGGTCTGATCACACCCTATTCCATTACAAGCATTCCCTTATTAGAAAGACATTGTCAAATTGAAGGGAGTTCAGAGAAGAGAAATAAATTATTATAGGGCTGGTAGGATTTGTATAGGAGAAAAGGTTTAAAGTGTAGCTAGAGAGAGACAGAGAAAGAGTAAGAGAGAGATCTTGCATGAGAAGCCAATCCTGAGGGAAATAACAAATCTATCAATATATGAAGTATGTACCAAGAAGAGAATGGAATTATTTAGGATGGTGCTGGAAGACTAAATAGGCATAAACAGTAAAGTAGAATTTTTTTGGTTGGGAAAAAATTGTTAAAAATTTCATCCCATTTTTCAACCAGTCAACATTTTTGAATTTTTCAAATGAAAAAAGGGATAAAAAATGTCCCCATCTTTCAACCAGTTCTAGTAACAGATGAAATTGAGAAAGGGAACATTTAATCTGCTAGCAGGAAAACATCTGACATCCTGTTAAATAATCTTCCCAAATTATAATATCTTTTGGGACGTTTAAAATTAGACTAGAGAAAGGAGGTAGAAATGCAATTTGTGGCAAGAAAATAGAGTATATGACCAAACAAGTCTCTTCCATCTCTAGCTCCTATGATTCATTTCCACCTACAAGACCAGAATAAGTACAAATATCCTAATGTGAGACAGTAAATCAAATATTGCAGTTATTATAACATGCATGGTTACTTTGGTTTTTATTTCAGTCTCCAGATGAATCCTGTGTACTGTCTGTCAAAATGTTAAACATTTGAAAAAATCAGGATATACCTTAAAAGCATCCTAATAATATCTTTGTTGACTGAATGAGGTACCTCTGAAACCATAAAAAGGCTGTCAAGTCCTCCCATTGACAGAATCAGGGCCATCTCTAGGGGAGTACACGACTCAGGGTGGAAGTGAGGAATCTGTCACTTCTGGAACCGACCATACCAGCCAATTGCACTGGTTTGCAGGGGTCTGCAAAGCACAGGGTCCGGAGCCGTCACCCTGATTTGCTGTACCCAAGGGATGGTTTTGGAGATGGAATGTGCACAACGTTTCCCGAAGCAAGGGACTTTTCTGCTTCTGGTGCTGCAAATGGCAATAGCCCTGTCTCCTTCTTAATGATGCTCATGATGTATTTATTTTAAGACACTTTGATTTCTCTCCATGCATGCCTTCTCCTTCAACAAATTCATTCCTGATCCAAAAAAGACAATCTAAGATAGACTCAATAGGCATTGCTACAATGAACATAAACTTCACCTAACTCACATGTAAACAAAAACATGTTTCCATGAATCTACATAGAAAGTTTTAAAAAATGACTGCAAACTCAGTAAAACCTAAATCGATTATAATTCAGTGGAATGTTTGTAAAACGTTCTCACAGCTCTAGATGTAGATCTCTTTGCTATGAAGTCATTAGAAATTGAAACTGGCCACATAAAATGTATGCCATCATTACATTCCCTATTTTTCCCATTTTGTTATTAATTTAGAAACCTTGTGTAGAGTTACCTTGTGCCTGTCTTGGGAGGTGCACCAAAAGGAAATAACTCAAGGAGATATAATCCCAAGTATGCAGGGGGGAGACACCTGCAGCTACATATTTTAAGGTAGTATAGTGTATGCTCCACTGGGATCCCAGTCTGATATTGTGACTGATGTAGAGGAAACCTAGCTATGACTCTCCCTCCTCCTATAGAAAAGCTCTAAAGAATCAGAGACAAAACCAATAGGTTGCTTTGGAAATTAAAAATATCTAAACCTATAGAATTTAATAGAGACTGAAGTTTCTGTTGTAGAATTCTATACAATGCATTTACAAACAAAACAGACAAATAGATTTTAAGACCAGAAACGTCCATTAGATCATCTAGTCTAACCTCTTGGCCCTAGAATTTCATCCAGTTACTCCTGTACTCAGCGCGGTAGCTTATGTTTGGTTAACGCATGTCTTGCAGAAAGGCAGCCAGTCTTAATTAGAAGACATGAAGAGACAGAAAATCCATCACGTCCCCTGATGGTTTATCATCCCCATTGTTTAAAAAGTATCTCTTATTTTCTAAATGTTATGACTCTTTATTAGCATTTTATGAGAATTTGCCAGCATGGTTCCCTACTCTTCCTTGCCCCCTTTGACGATACTTTGTGCCCCAGTGCAAGAGCGATCCCTACATTCAGGGAGCACACGTATTGTGATTAGACCCATCCACTCTGTGTAGGTGCAAGACAGCGTCCTTGAAAATGTCCTCCCTGTTTCACACAATATTAGTAATAAATGCTGGGATAATGAGGTATTGGGTTTCAGGGTATTTCACCTACTTTGTACTATTACTGCATTATCCTGTTACTTGTAATTCCTGAGTTTTCTGCAAAGACACTCAGGCCTGCCTTTATCCTAGCAATGACACCATCAAAATCCTTTTTATTAACAAACCTGAAAATTTATAAAACAGACAACAGCAAAAACCAAAACAAGAGCCAATAAAATACTTGGAATTCAAAAGTAAAATGATTGTTCATTTTAAGAAAGTTTATTTCTTTTACTTTAAGTAAAGTCCTTCAGAGGGGAAAATGTTTAAAAGTGGAGCAGGTCAAGAAGAAAGATTCAAGCTTTAGAAATAGTTCCCACTGTGCAGAATTGTAGATGGATATATTTTTATACATTCTTTTGTTATTTTTTTGAAAAATTATTGGGATAAAAATATTGATGTACATTTCAGTAAAAATATCATGGGCTTTTTTAAAAATTCCACCCCAAAATTATAAGCATCACAGCAACATGTCCCAGAGAAAAAGATAAAGATATATGGAAAGTCCATGCAGTTTTACTGTTCAGACTTTAGTAAGTTTTACTATTATGTTTATCATTATTTACAAAGGTGCAACATCATAGAATCTAGGTGTTTCTGTGTGTAATTAAAGACTTAATTATTTTTTAAAATAGTTGACTAACTTTTCTTAGTGTAATTGTTGGTCATTCGGATAATTGAGCTTGCTAATGTCCTTGAAAAATAAGTTAAAAGTGATGTTTCCTGTAATGAGGCTTCCAAGATTTTATAAAACATGTTCTAGAAGCAACAGTATTTTAGTTAAAACTTCCTTCTATTTTTCTAAACTATACAAGTAGTGCCAAGTGAAGGAAAAGAAATAAAAGTCTTCCCAAATAAATTTCATGCATGTTGGCAATATGTCTCCAGGGATCTCTGTCCACAGGAATGAATTTACAATCTGAGCTGGATTTGAACCAGTCACCCAGAGTTGACCTCATTACCAATTCTATGAGCCATCTGGTCCCCTTTAACTATGTTGCTTATAAAATCACATCTCTTTTTACACTGTCACTGTCAGTGTTGCATAACATGAGGCACTAATGAACCCAGGAAATATGACATGTCAAGACCAAGAGGAAACTCAGAATGATCCAGCTTACTGCTGTGGGAGAGGTATATCCTTACTTATTAGACAACTTTTAAAGCAAAATTACATTCATTCAAAACTCATTTGCCATGGGATGAACCTCGATTAATGGGAGATATGATCACTTTAGGCTAAAACATCATTATGGTACAAGATTTTATTACCTATTAAATTAGACCATGACCATTTTCCCTTTACTTCTGAAGGGTGTATGTGTGAGGGAGAGAGAAGAGGGAACAAGTAACAATTATTTTCTGCTTTTCCTGAATGGCTTTCCATGTTTTCTGAAACTCTAAGCAATGGTATCCACTTGTAAGGGCGAAGCTCATCATCTGTTGGCAGACTGTGTCAGGCAAGAAGCTGATCATTGTTCGACAAGCTATTTTTGACAGATTTTAAGGTGAATCAGTATCTCTTTTTTGCCTCATGCAGGAACAAAGATAAGTGCAACACTGCAGAAACCAAAATGCTGAGCATCAGCACCATAGCACTGGGGACAGCTCCTAGAATCAGAAGCCACACTGAATTTATAACTATTCTCTCACAGTAGACAACACTGTTCCTACTTTTCTAAGAGCAATAGCAACTGCACAACAGTAAAACAAGGCCAAAGAGACAATGACAGGTAAAAAATATCTATTTTAAAAACAAAATCAGATTTCCTTCATTGTGTTATTAGTAATGCTATAGATTTTTAACTGATTTTTTTTAATCTATCATCTTTTTTTCTGTGTGTTTAAACATTTTCATTTCATCTTTGACAACAAAAGTAGGTTAGTTTGGTACAATTTTTCCTAGGGTGATGAATACCAAATAAAAATGGCATCAATTTAAATTTTGTAAAAGTTAATAAAATATTTCCATTAAGATTAGGTTTATAAAAAAAGCTTTAAAGCTATAAAACATAAATTAGGTTGCATGTTAGCTGAGGTCATCCCTATAACAACTAAAATGAAAGCCCTTGTGACAAAGTAATATGATAGTCCAGTTAATCAAAAAATGTTAACACATACTTTTACTATGTAAAATAAACCAGAATTGATCTCCTTTGTGGCATGAGCCAAGGGCAGTATAAGTCAGTGAGTTTTTCCATTAACTTCAGTGGACTTTGAATCAGACTGTTACAGAGTTTCCTGGAAAATTTTCATCAAAACTGGAAAATTTGTTGGAAAATTCAGACTAAGATTTTTTTTCTATTTTCCAACCAGTGCTCCTGTTTTATCTTGAAGTTTATTTTGTTCCTTATTTTAGTGTGTAAGCTCAAGATTTTTTTTCTAACAATGTCTTAATCTGGATTTCAACATAATGGATAACATTCAGACCAAATCTCAATACATCAAAACCACCTTAAAATATGAATATTATATTGTAATATGATTTTCAAAAAGATAAATGAGGATGAGGAAGATTGAAAAGTTTTTTTCATACTCTAATGCTTATTGGAAGCACCTAAGTTAAGGTTATTTCAAATGCTAGAAATAGTAATTGACATTAAATATACTCTAATGTCTGGATTCTGTGAAATTGAATTTATGCATCAAAGCAATTTAAAAAAATTGCTTCATTATTGAAATAAGTATTACTTAAAAATATGAACAGTTTTCAAATTATTTCATGGGGTACATTAAGGAAAGACCTGGCATAATATATTTATTTTATTTTCCCTAATCGTCAAATACATGCATAAGAATGATAAAACAAATGTTTATTAGAGACAGAGCTGTATACAGGACAGCAGTAAACATAAATCATCATTTTTCCCACCTTGTGGTTAACAAAATTGAAGCAGGATCAAGTCTTGCATTTGGTCCAGGTTTTTTGATCCTCTTTGTTTGAGCCTGTAGAGATTGCTTATCAGCTTCAATAACTGGAGAGAAATCACATTACTTCCAGTACCTGGGAAAATCATGTGTAACATGATCCTGAAGAAACATCATCAAGAAACAAACTTAGAGAGGAACAAGCAGGTTTTAGACCATTGAGACCATGTGCAGACCATCTTGTTTGTTCTCAGGCATATTAAAGAACAAAATGTGGCATGGCAAGTAGCTCTTGTGATAAATTTTATAGATTTCAACAGGCTTTTGACAGCAGACTCAGAGACAGTCATTGCAGAATTATGGGATATTATGGAATACCAACAAAAATAATTAGAATAACTGAGGAGCTATATGATAATACCAAATATGCAGTCAGAGATGGTAACAACATCAGCCAATGGTTTGCAGTGACAACTGGAGTTAGGCAAGAGTGTATTATATCGCCACTATTGTTTGCACTGATCATTGAGTATGTCACAAGGAAAGTAACTATCAGAAAGCAACAAAGGAACTTTAGGGAAAAATAATAAAGCACAATTGGATGACCTTGTTTTTACTGATGACATTGTCCTGCTTAGCTCCACACATGGAAAAGAAGAGGCAGCTTTTTGCAGATAAAGCAAAACAAGTTGTTTGGTTTGATCAACAAAGGAAGAGAAAATATATGGCAATCAATGACCTACAACTGACCATTGGAATGGATAAAGAAACACTAAAAAAGTAAGACATTTTACTTATATAGGGAGTGAGATGTGCAATGATGGTGATACCATGTTAGATGTCAGCCAATGAATATCAAAAGCAGCAAAAAACTTTCATAAACTTGAAAAGATTTAGAAAAGTTGCATGATTGACACTCACACACAAATTTTTCACACCAGCTATATGTCTGTCTTCTTTCATGGAGCCATGTCATAGAAATCTAGAACAGAAATTAGTAAGAACAGTGATTCTCAGACTGGCTCTGCCACTTGTGTAGGGAAAGCCCCTGGTGGGCCAGGCCGGTTTGTTTACCTGCCCCATCCACAGATCCAGCCGATCGCAGCTCTCACTGTCTGCAGTTTGCTGTTCCAGGCCAATAAGAGCTGAGGGAAGTAGTGCAGGCCAAGAAACATATGGGCCGCAGCCTGGAGCAGCGAACTGCGGCCAGTGGGAGCCTCAATCGGCCAGACATGCGGATGCAGCAGGTAAACAAACCGGCCTGGCCCACCAGGGGCTTTCCCTACACAAGCGGCAGAGCCAGTCTGAGAAACACTGGCTAAGAAGAAAACTCATTTGAAAAGTAAATGCCTGCAGATCTTCAAAGTTCATTAGAAAGAGTTTCTTGCAACATCAGAAACTTTAAGTAGAGCAAATCAGTCTAAAGCTTCAAATAGGGTAAGAAGACTACAGTGAACATATTTAGAACATTCTATAAGGATGCCACCAACACTACTTCCATGGCAAGTGAAAATACAGACCCCACCTGGAAAGAATAAAAGGGTAACCTACAAAACTTTCTGCAGAACAATAGAAAAGGAAGCCAAATCCATGAACATGATACTCAAAAGCCTGAACAAACCAACACAGACCAAAATATGGTGGGGTCTCCATGCACCTGTCAGTGAAGGAGAATCAAGAATAAAGTAGAGATAGCTCTTTTCACTTCTTCCACAGATTATCTAAAATAAAAAACCCCGCATCCTTTGCACAAGTCCATGATATTTCCTTTTTCTCCTTGCCTATTTTTCATGCATGATTAATACAACTTTAATACAATTCTGACACTATAGTCAAACTTATTAGAGACATGAAAGCAATGCAAATATTTTGATATGACAATACAGGTTTTAAAAAATATCTATGGGTCTGATCGAGAACTTGTTTAAGTCAATTGGGGTCTATTTATTAATTGATTTTAATGAGCATTGGATCAGGACCTAAGTCTATGAATAAAAATAGAAAAATCAAAATCCCAAATTCTGCAAGTACGTATGCACATGAGTGGTTTCATACACTTGGATAGTCCCACTGAGTTAAAAGGAACTACTCTCATGTGCAAAGTTACTCATTGTGCATAAGCGTTCATGTGATCTGGGTGTAAGTTGAATTCATAGAGTGGCTGTTCTATTGCTTACTTTCTATTGTGGAGATTCCATCTTTTGGTGCTGAAAAGCAGGATCGTTACATGATTCTGGCTCTCCCTCTTGTTTCCACAGTCTGAATTTCATTAAAAGACATCTCAAATACATTAAAATACTTTAACATTACTTTTCCATGTAAGTGATTGCTGTAGTTGCCATAAGAATGTTGTGTTCACAAAAAGGGGTGATGACATGGTCCAAGCACTTGTGAAAGGGAGTTATATATTGGCTTGCTATTTCCTGAATTCTGCTACCCTTGGTTGAGCTGTCCTCAACTCATACATTTCTTCAATCAAGCTGACGTTGACCAAAGCCTCCCAAATCTAGCCATCTTATTTACAATGAGACCCCTGTATAATTCAATTGTCTGAGTCCAGTTTAAATAACTTCTTCCTGAAAATATACCGCAGTGCAGCTCCTGATACAAGAGGCACCGTGAAATGTTTTATTTTTTGACTAGCATTTTAGACCGATCAAAAAACAAATGTAAAAATGCATTGTGCATGCACGACATTTCCCATTTTAAGGTCTTCTAGTTTTAAAACTATTAAACGAACTCTCTTCAAAGTCATGTTAGATAACAGAGAGACCTAAAAAACAATCCCGGTTTGTTCTTTCTAGCTTTTTTTTCCCACTAACCATATATGAAATTTATAATTAAAATTTATGGAATAAGTAAACATATGTGTTCTTTTTTTAAAAAAACCATTTATTATTTGAAAAAAGGCACAACAAATTTTCCAAAATTAAAAATTCCCTTCAGTTCCATTGGGCTTAGCATGAAAAAAATTGCTGGAAAAAGGAATAGTTGGAGAAAGTTTTGAACAACTGAAAAAGAGGATTAGAAAAGAAACAACAACACAGTTGCAATATACTGACTACTATCATGTCAATTTCTGTCTGGAATGAAATTCCTCATTTAGGGTTAAATATATTTTCAATTAGCAAAAATCCTACATAGTCTAACAGATCTTGTTTTTATACTGAGAATACCCAAAAGCCACATACACAATAGCTTTAACTTATTTGCAATACTTGAGTGTACTATATTGTGTTTTAGGAAATGTTCCAACAGGACCACGTCATATTCCCTAATTAACACACAGGTGACTTCAGTTAAAGATTAATCAAAGCTTTTTCCTACATCCAATATTGTAGATGTAGGCCAAGTGGAGAGAGAGAGAGAGGGCTATTATTTCACTGACCTTATCAGCAGCTGGGTAAGCTTTCATCAACTCTCTTATTAGTTACATCTGATTGATTGACAAGGTTACCCCAAGTACAGGCACAGAAGTCAAACAGATTATTTGCATATTATATTAATGACATTCATAAGCCACCATTTGGTGTTCCTTGGGGAGATATCAGAACGCTGCTCAGTTCCTTTAGTATTCACAAATTGTTATAAGAAAAATGCAGTGATTAGTTCTAATACCTTAAGGCTAGACTGGCTGGCAGATGGGAGTATGCTAAGGTGTAAAATGGGTAGGAAACCTAACTCTGCCTTGCATTCTCCACACACACAGAATTAGGCACAATTTACTGATCTGTACTTATTTATTTCCATTTATATAACATAGCTTTCTGAAAATCATGTATTCCAAGCTGCAGCCACTTTGGTTATTTTCTGGTTTGGAGGGAGGAGATGGCAATCTATAAAATGTGGCTAACCTATACTCCACCTCACCCAAATGGTCGCCTCCTCAAAAAACTTGGGTAAATATATTGGTCTTGCAGCATGCCCTGAAGGTCAACTGGTTTGGGCTATTTTGGGTCAAAGGTGATAACAAGTACAGCTGCTCAGATAATAGTATCAGAAAAATTTTGTTTGGGAAAAAAAGGTCATTTTTTTAATCCAAAAACAATTTTTTTTAACAAAAAATTTCAACTAACTCTAACAATAAATTCCAAAGAGATAAAACAATCTTATAATCTGTCCTGAGTACAGGAAGGCACATAATTACACTGCTCCCAGGGCACTGTAACGAACTGCAGGGAGCTTGTTCCTGCTTTCCCCCCTTGCTCCTTGGGGGAAGTAAGCTGTGCCAGACCTTGTCCTCGAACAGCTTATTGTCTGGGTACACCGCAAGGAGGACAGGCGACACTTGTTATGGATTTTAATTAGGCCTCAACTTTATTATATAGATGTCTGGGATTACCCAGCAGGTAAAATGTACAGTCAGGCAAATTCATGCTTATTCAAATCAATTATCTGAGGCTTCCACCAGCCCTCCCTTTGTTTCCATCCAGGTCCCCCAGCCAACCCATGGCTTGGACCTTACCATCCATCACCTCTGTAAGAGGGTTAAGCAGGGCTATAAGAATGGGGTGGTGGGGGTGATTGGCTTCCAGCTGTACCAATCACAGGAGTCTCCAACCCCTTCCCCCATTCTGTTCCATTATCCAGTACCTTCTTTTAAGTCCTTTACCAGGCCATTTATCTAGTCACTGGCTGCCCTTCCTATGGAGCACCTGCACTGCAAATCCGACACAAGGAGGCAGTTTGCTTGGCTGACTCCTCTGCAACCCAACCAGGTTCCCAGACATCTCCAAATGGCCTGTTGCCTAACAAGCCCTACTGGGGAGAAAAAACCCATTGTCCCATGTGTGACTGTCAAGGGGCAACAGTAGCTGTATTGTCCCTGACCCGGTACTACAACAACTGCCCTTCACGGAGGCCCACATAGGCAGCCTGCTCTCTGGATCCTGGAATTGACAAGACTCCTTAAGACAAAACAAAATAAACAATTTGTAAGCTGGAGCCAAAAATCTCCATTCCGCTGACCATATCATATTCCAACGTATCAGAGAGCCAGCGGCATCTGCTTGGGTTCACTGCTAGCCCCTGGTGAAAGCTCACGAAACCTGTGAAACTGGAAAGGAGACAAGGCATTTGCTATGCCATCATCCATGCCCGGCATGTGCTTGGAAGAAAAACAGATGATGAAGGTTAAACATTGTAGAACAAATGCACTTACCAACTTCATAATCCTGTGCAATCTGAAAGTTTGGCAACTGATAACCTGTACTCCTGCCATCTTGTCGTACCAGAAGCACAACCTTTTATTAGTCAGCTCCAATCCCCAAATCACCACTGCAACTAAAATGGGGGGAAATTCCAAAAAGGTCATGTCACACAAAACCCCATTTTGTGTCCATGTGGCAGGCCATTTTTTGTGCACACCATTTTCCTTGATAAAACACCCCAAAACCTGTGCCCCTTGCCACACCTGAGTGGATTTTTAACGCCATCCCCCATAATAACCATTCCTCCCTCCACAATGAAACCCCATTAAGTCTACTCAGAAAACTTTCCCACACCCTCAAGTCTTCCTTCATCTCTCTAGTGACTTGTATGTAATGGTGTGGCCTGGCTATGCCGGCCATTGCTGCTGCCAGCCAGGCACAAAACACCCACCCCAGGGCAACAACCCTGCAAGCAAAGTTCTGGTTCCCCAGAATAGATTGCAGTTCCTGCAGCATGAGTTTTTTAGCCCCTACTGCTCTCTGGAGCAACTCCAATAGCTCCTGAAGCTTATCCTGAGGAAGCCAACATATGCCCTCCCTGGTGTCCAGCTCAATGTAATGGAAGGGCCTTCTGTTTTCTCCTCTGCTAGGGGTACCCTCAGCTTTTTAGTCAGGGCCTGAAATGTGTCCAACAGGTGAACACACTCATCTGACCCAACTCACCCTGCGAACAAAAAATCATCCAAATAATGCGCTGCTTGGTTTAGTCCCGCTGACTGCCCCACTGCCCAGTGCAGCACTGTACTGAATTTCTCAGAAGTTGTACAAGATATCGAACAGCCCATGGGCATGGCCTTGTCAAAATAAAGTTGCCTCTCAAAACAGAAACCCAACAGGTCAAAGTCCAATGGGTGCACCGACAGTAGTCAGAAAGCAGACTTGATATCACATAACTTAGAGCAGTCTCATTGCTACTCTCTGTTGTTCCTGGAAGTTTGTGACACCAAGAGGGGACCACCAGGTCACAAAGGTTTCCCTCTCATTTCCCTCTTTCCCTGACACTAGGGATTCCATTGGGATTGGAAGTCATCAGAAAGCCTGTAAAACTGGCACTGTAAACCCACAGATCTCCCGCAATCTGCCTGGTAGCCCCTGCCATACTCCACACTTACCTTCAGCAACCCTCCAAAAACAATAGAGGTCTATCCTGCTAGGAACAACCTGCCTCGCTAGCCTCATCGCAACAGCCCTTTTGCTACCTAACATGAAGCAACACTGACAGAGTTCTGCAGGAAGATCAGCACTTAGAGTGAGAAACTAGCCACGGTGACATGCAGTTGTGTGCAGAGAAATGAAACTGTTTTTTAAGGCAAAGCTTTGGCCTTGAAGAAGATGATTCTTGTAAATGTCAAGTTCATGCCTCCTTGGAGAGACGGCACGTCACGCTTGTCCCTGAATGCCAGCCACAGCAAACTAGCTGATGTAATGTTAGTAGTGTTGTAACCAGTGCAAAATATTAAATAGAAAACAAATTAGTATGCAGCTTAATTTTTCTGAATGCAGATCATCCTTTACTAATTCTAGTGAAGCTGCAGATACTAATAGGGATGTTACAGACTTATATGGGCTGTCTACACTGGTACATACAGGCAACCAGCAATAGCAGCAGGGGGGGGGAAAGTTACAGCACCAGGTAAAAAGCAGCAAAGGACAAAATCAAGGACATATGATTCCTTTCCTTGATGCCTGCAGTGATCAAACCCAGGAAACGTGTTTAATATGTTGGCAGATGAAGTGTTCCTCCAATCTCCAATAAGTGGGTACCTCAACAATGCTAAACCACACAAAGCACTGTCAAAGCAAGGTATGTAATGAGAAAAATCAGGGCGGTCAGCAGCACGTTTCAGGTGGAGAAAACAGAGTCATAGTGTGTCAGGAAGCTGTGAGATGGGGCAGCAGCACAAGCACATGCACAATTGTCTGTAGGTGGCCCAGAGTAATTGTGACCCGCTAGACTCTTCCTGAGAACACAGAGGAGCCAATTATATCTTGATATACAACCCACAGAATCAAATGTAGCCTGTCCATAGATACTGATGTTTGTCCTACTCCCCATCTCCTTTGTGGAGAACAAAGGCTTCTGCACACCTAATGGCTGATCTTCTATGGGGGCAGGAGCTAAGACATGTTTTTCCTAATAAAAGGCTCTGCCCAAGCTTTGCTGAACAGTGAACAGTTCAGTATGGATATGCCCATTAGAGCTCTGAGAGTGGGAGGTACATCTGACTACAGCCATGTGGACAGGGTGTTGTGAAGCTTAATCAAGTCTTCTTTGTAAAGCACTTTGAAATCCTTGCATGAAAGGCATTTGCAGATAATATTATTATTATTATATTCTATATGCACATTGCTCTTTCCATTCCTTACCCATGCTGCAGAAAATCCTCCATTCATCTGGGTGCAGATTCTGCCTAGATGTTTCTATACTCAGATCCCTCAACTGTATAGAGCTTCACATGCTTTGAAGCTCTCTGTCATGCATTTCTGCCTTCTGAGATGATCTTACACATCTGGGCTGTGCTGAACAAAAGCCAGCATGGCACTTGCCAATGTCCAAGGTGAGCTGTTACCACTCCCTTGCTATGCTGCCACCTTCAGCCTGATGAAGCCTGGTGCTTCTGTGCCACGTCCCACAGCAAGTCTGCAAGTGAGAGAAAAAGGGGGGGAACAGGGAGAAAACAATGGTGGAACCCAATGGAGGGAACAAGCAAACAGCAGTGGGTGGGAGACAATGGGTCATGAAATTGGGTGGAAAACAAGGCGAGATCAGTCACAGGGGTATGCAAACAGGTGTTCAACATTTCTGTCATCTGTCATATCGTGCTGGCTTATATCAAGCTGTGGCAGGTGTGAAGGTGGTGAGGTAAACTGATGCTTTCCAGGGGCTTCCAACTTTTAGCAATCGGAATACCTAGTGGAGTATGTATCCTTCAAGCCTCGCAAAAGCCCTTCTGGGGAAGAGAGAAGTACATAAACACAAAAACTAGACTAAAGCCCTAAGGGTATGATCATTTACCTTTACTGCTTATGTAACTTTAAGCTAATTACATTACAGTTCGGCTTTTCGCTTATAAGTACTATCCTAATGTTCAATAGCTGCACTTTAACAATCCATTGGTATCTAATTAGCAGAGTAACTGTCTTCCTAAATCTAAATTAAATGCTTATTGGAGACACCTAAGTTACGGTTATTTCAAATGCTAGAAATAGTAATTGACATTAAATATGTGTATTGGTAACTTGCTGATTATACCTATCTTTTTATATGTCAATTATCTAAAATCAAGAGGTTGTTTTTTTCTAAATTATAAAATAAAATGCTGCATTAAAAATTGATTTACACATTTTACTGAATATTGAGTTTTAATTGTATCCCAAGAAGTTTTACGTCTGCATTCTCTAGACTATATGTCTGGAAACCTTAGAGGTTATAATAATGATACTTTAATGTTGAACTTAGACAAATGCAGATTTCTTCTTTGAGACTATTACCATAATTTAAATTTGCATAAGCTTCTCCATCTTGCCTACCTCATCTGATTCCTAATACGTGTACAAATGTTCTTCAGCAAGACAGAAATTGTCTACACTGCTATAAATTCAAATATGTGATCATTATCTACAGTATAGAATTTAATGTTGCCTACTGTACCATTATATAAAGGAGTGTATTGGTGGGATGGTGGCAATGAAAGTAAACAAAAGTTCTCTAATTAACTGTGATGTTTTCAAAATTGAGGCCCTGCCCTGAGTCCAGAAAATACACCCATTCAACCCATTTTTGTACATACAAATCTATTTACACCTGGCAATTACTTGCTAGTGTTAGTTTATGCTGCTTTCAAGTGCACGTGATAGTGAGGGTGTGTAAAGCAATATTTTGGATGTAACTTAGGGATCAACTAAAGTTTTGAAAACATGGTCTTGTGTCTTCTCCTACTCACATACTTGTTGTAGATGTAATTTATGTAGAAAAATGCTGAGTTCACTGTCTCCATGTAAGAGGAACAGGTGAAACATTTTCATGTAACTATCTTAGCAATGTTCTGCTCTAAAAGCAGACCACACCCCAGCTAAAAGTTGGCCAAGCAAAGCTTTACGATATATATTCAGTATAAATAGCCTTTTATTTCAATGAAGAGTTATAGATACTATGCTAAGGAATGTACCTCTATCCTTGTTCCATGGGGTAATCAAGGCAGAATATGCCCCTGAATATATATGGTATATTTCAGATACTAAATACATAATCATGCAACAAGGGGTTTCCAAATGCCCTTATTAACTTACATAAAACAGATGGTTGGTATTACATGTAGGTGAGACAAGGGTGATGAAGAACCATTTATTTCTATACTTAAAAATGAACAAACACTCTTGTAGTTTAGTTTTAAAAAACTGTATTGCCAATTATGCTCTGACCAAAGCATCTTTTATTTTAGGGATTTGGGTAATGGAAATTTCAAAACCTGATCTTACAGCTAAATAAGGGTTTGGTTTGGTTGGATTTTCTTGCTTGTTTGAATGAGCTGCTAAAGATGCAACTGTAAAAATCCTGCCTAAGCCGAATACCTACATGAATTATTTTTAAAAGCAACTAAGTAACTTAGGAGCAAAAGTCTCATTGACTCTCAACAAATACAATATACACACTACAAGTGAAATCATGGTCCCACTGAATCCACTTATATAACTAATCTCAATGTATTTTACTTTCAATGAGATTTGGGATTACTAAGTCACTTAGGCACTTTTGAAAATCGCACCTTTTAAAGCCAAATCCTGCACTCCTTACTGGGGAGAATTATTGAAGAAAATTGATGTGAAGAATCAGTCCCATAATTAGTGGCAACACAAATTCACTATTTCCAATTTAAAATTAGGCTCAATCCATATTCTGCAACCTTAAAAAAATGGGTTGTATTGTCACATATGCTGAACACCTACAATTCTCATTGACTTGTATGAGATTTGTTGGTATTCAGCATGTCAGAAAATCAGACCACATTTAGGGATTTAGGAGCTTAACTTTAGGCATCCATTTCTGAAAATGTTTTCCATACTTCTTACGTAAATTGAGATTAGCCATATGTAGCGTGCATATAATAGTTATTTAATTGTTCTATATTTATCAAGATGACAGCAGGAAATATTATGTACTGCAGTCAATGTTCTTTATTCCTGATTAATGGGAAAAGAGGTACAGAATTGCCCTTTGAATATTAAAATAAATATAAGGAGAAATCTAGTGGGAAACAATTAATAGCTTGAACTTAATAGACTTCTACAGGGCCAAGTGATTTCTTCTCTGTTGGGGAACACCTCTAAGTCCTCTTTTTCTTTTTATGTCCATAAGAATAGTTGAAAGAAGCCATGCTGATAATAATTACATTCTAAATTAGCTGATAACACTTTACCAAATAAATTATATAGCACAGTCTCTGTTAGACCATCAATTATAGTTTAAATGAATCCATGCAAAACTCCATAATTTTGAGTTAGAATCACAGTTTTTGGAATTTAAAGTATTATTACAGCAGAGCCTCAAAGGTCATCCAGTACAGTGGAGAGCAGTTTCCAGTTAGCAAAATCTTCTTTTATCGACACACTATAACCAGCAACCTTACTATAGCCATATGGTAGATAACATCAGAATGTTAATTTCTACTGACATTTATCTTCCAGGATACTTCCTCTCATAATAATAATGACTGGAATTTGTAGCAATGCATTTTTTTTCTCTCTCACTCTCTCTCACACACACGCACACTCTATATTTTAATTATCAGAAAATAATTAACTTGCTTTAATATTTATCGCTTGCTGTCCCCCATATAATTAAGGTTTCCCAACATTTCCCACTATAAGATCCTCTTTTCAGTTGCTTATAAGTTTCCCAAACTCTAAGCATTCAAACTGAAATTTTTCTTGCAGTCAGAATTTATTTTGAAAGTTTCAGCAGAAATGGTTTCACTGTTTTGAAGAGTTAGATTAGGGAAATAATGTTGTTTTGCCTGAAATTTAAAAAAAAATTCTTACAACCACTTCTTTGAGAAGCGCTAGTGCCTTCGTGTTTTGGAACAACAACTTAAAATTTGGCAAGGGGTTGTCTTTTTGTTAGGTGTGTGCTTTTTGCCATCGTCATGAATTTCTGCCTTACTTTGGCCAAGTAATAAACCTTTGTGAAAACTCAGTTCACACATGTTCAGTAGAGATTTGTTAGAGTTTGGCAGCTAAATTCTCCAAATATTCCATCTACAAGGAGCATGCTCCAGCCCAGAACTGTGGAGACCAAGCAGACTTTTCCCTGCAATTGCTCCTCCTAAACTGCTGCAGGGAATTGTGGCTCAAGGTGTCAGAGCTGAGAGCAAGGAGACTGTGCTTTCAGTGTGTTCAAATACCATGAAAGAGAAAACAACCTGAGTCAAATGCAGAGGGGGACAAGAATGGAGGATAATTAAAGACTGTATACAATACAGTATATAAAACTCACAAAGGGGACAAATTAATGTTACCAGGGCAACTTTAATTCTGGCATTTCCTAACATTTCAGTGCTATACTTTGCCAACCTTAACATTCTTTTAGCATAGTTATCTATAATAAAGAGGCTCAAGTTATTGAAACAACCTGGATCTTCCTAAGACTTTCCCACTACAAAGTGAAAAGCATTTTCAAACAGTAACAGCTTGCTTTGTTGAAACCTATAACTTCCTTGCCTCTACATACAGCCACATTCACATATAGTCACAATATAGTGTAATCTACCTGTTTGAGGAATTAATACACACTTAAAAGAAGTGAGAAATAAGCAATTGTGCTCCATTGTGACATATAAGGAAAACCTGGTGGGGGGGGACAAAATATTCAGGTGCTTGACCTACTACCCCTTGGAGTGCCCGTGGTCCCCACCATGTCACAGAGTCACATTGTGTAAAGATGAAACTGTCAACAAAAATAATGCCTTTAATTCTATTTAGTTTACTTACTTTATACAATAGTCCTGGGAGAATACTGTGCCACTGCACATAAGCAGAATTCATGTCACCAGCAGTTTTTTTGCTTCCCTGCACAAAAATGGCTGGCTGTGCAGGTACATCATTTCAGACACCCGGGGCAGCCAATGGAGAGGTAAATCACCTTGGGGTTGGGGACACCCCAGCCAGTGGCTCCTTTTCTGAACCGGGATCAGCTGCTAATCCTCGCTGGGCTGGAGGCAGAAGAGAATGGGACTTTCTCTTCCCCTGCAAGGAGTGGCTGGGGTTTTGTCAGACCCACCCCCAGAAATCTCCCCCAGCTGCAGGAAGCTCAACATCCTCCCCTGCTTTCTGCCCCATTGCTCCTCAGCTGTGGGGGGAAGGGGTCACTGTATGGGGAGCTGCTCCCCCATTTGACCAACTCCCATGCATCCAGACCGCCCCTACCCAGAAACCCCCACCAAGCCTCAGTCCACACACCCAGAACCCCCCAAGCTGTCCGTTCCCAAACCAACCCCACCCATGAAGCCTCAACCCTC
The DNA here is from genome assembly GCF_003597395.2 of Chelonoidis abingdonii. NCBI lineage: Eukaryota > Metazoa > Chordata > Testudines > Testudinidae > Chelonoidis > Chelonoidis abingdonii. The sequence continues at coordinate 200,347,855 of NC_133770.1, forward strand.
CTCCTTGGACCCCCTGCCTCCGCGATCCTCACACCTGCACCCAGATCACACCCCCCCCACTGAGCTCTCTGCACTTAACCCCCACTTTTTTCTGACAAGCCCCCACTCCGGCACCACCCTGAACTCCCACATCCAAACACCCATGCCACTGACCCCCAGTTAGCTGCCCCCCCAGATCACCACCCCATCAAGCCCCACTCACCCAGACCCCCTGCTGAGACCTCCACATGCAGACCCCTCCACTAAGCTCCAACCATATTCTCCTGGAAGCCCCTGCAAAGTCCCACTGCCCCTGCACCTGGACCCTCCCTCTCCCACACCTAGACTCCTCACTGAGCTGTCTGCACCCAGATTGCACCCAGATTGTCCCACACAGAATCCTCTCACCCTACTTCTGGATCTCCCCACACTGAGCTTCTCCACACTTGGATCCTGTCTGGTTGAAAAGACCTGGTGTGCCTAGCACTGAGAGCAGAGCCCCAAAGTGTTTCTGGGGCAGGCTCAGATCTTGTACTGTGTCAGGGTCAGGAATAGCCTCAACACCAACTCCCTGGGATAGGAGGTGCCGAGGCTGCCAGATGTGCAAAATTTTAAATTTTTTGGTGCAGAATGCCCTCAGGAGTAATACAAATTGAGTTTCTTTTCCCCAGGCAATATAATCAGTGTTTGGAATTCTGTGTCCTGCCAGGTTTTGGCATACTCTGGGATATTTGGTGTGTTCATTTCTATGCATGTTACAAGGAGCTCTCCATGTGCACATGGAAAGGAGAATATAACTTTATCCAGCTAGCTTCTCAAGAGCTAAAAGATGACCAGATTTATGCAGTGACAGGTTGCATACTTTGTCTTTTACTATTCAATTAAAAAAAAGTTACTACCTATAGCAACTACTTTATTATAACTATTCCTACTACGAGAAAAGTAAAACTTGACAAAAATCACTGTTTGCCAGTGCCAAGCATAACCTCTGGCTGTAATAATTCACCCACCCAAAACCTGCCCTCAGTCTGCTGTGTTTCACTTTTATGTCATCCACCTTTCTTAAAAATTGCAGTTCCAGTCCTCACTTTAGCTCTTACAGCTTTCTTCAGTTTTCAGTGTGGATCTGCTTTCTTGTTTTTAATGAAAGAAGTTTTATTTTTCCCCTCATTATTTTTCCCCCTTATCCCTCTCATATCCGGTACCGATGTGAATTTTTTTCATTTCTTTCAGAGCCCACTGCACAGGCATTAGTCAGACATGCCTTTGGAAATCAACTCACAGCATCATTTTCTTGTCGAAATATAGCTGAGCCTGTCATTGTCACTCTCTCTCTCTCTCGGATTTCCTGCCATCAGCCAGGTACTCATTCCACAGCGTTTCACTGGAATTTTTTTTTAGTAATGCTAATATTCATTAGCAGCTTTGATTTGCAGGTGCATTTGGTTATTATTTGTGCTTGTAAAAGAAAGGAACTAATATCAGATCAAGATCAAATATAATGGGCTAATTTTCAAAGAATGCCCTTTTAGGGACTACACTTGCAAGGGAGCAAGCGTCCACCCACAGTTACGTGAGGGTTTACTATTGGCCTATTAATATTAAAAATCAATTCAGTGAGGTTAAAAATATATATGGAAATCTTAAACTTCCAGAATATGCAAGTGTAGGCAGAAGAAGGGGCTACTGGACAGCTACCTGTGCCTGCTGTATTGTCTTGCACCCATCCATGCTCAGCCACAGTAGGAGACATTGGAAGGCAGTGGATAAATGAGGACGTTGGTCTAGAAGAGAAGCAGCCATGGTGGATCACAGGAGACTATCCCATTAGTCAGAGCTATAGTCTCATGTTAAGAAATGTATTGGCCAAGAAGGAGCTCTTTTGAACAGCCAGAAGGATGGTAGATAGGTACTTGTCCACACTGGTTATTTACAGCATGGTGGTGTCAATAATAGAATGTTGTGTAACCTCTGGTCAAAATGAACTCGTGGCTCTCCCCAGCTGGCTACTTCTTATGCAGCAGAGCATGGCACTGTCATAGTTCTAGGACTGCTGCCGGGAACCTCTTACTGTCTGGACACAGAAATATCCTTAGAGAACATCCATCTGCCTAAACAGGAGTCTCTGTGGTATAAAATTGGGACAAATAATCTGACTGTGTCTGAAGGGGGTGAGGCTTCTCACTCCCATTCCCCAAGTTCCTTCAGGATAGTCTCAGTTTCCCTAACCCCAAAAGGGGTAGAAGTAAGCAGTACCAACCATTTAATGGCTCCCTTTGGGGCTTGCACAACTGATCCTACCTAGCTAGTATACTAAAGTCCATTGTCTCCTTATAGGACTGGGGGAGAGATCGATGAATGAACTGCCTGGGGCAGTTCACTTGAAAGCTTCCAGGGAATTCTTCGGAACTGTAGAGCCACTGTCTGTTTTTTAAGCCATTATTCCACCTTCTGACAGGGTAAGAGGGACAGGGTCCAGCCTTGACTATGGCAGCTCTTTGATCACTTCCTCACCAGTGTGGGGTTTATATACCCCATCACAGGCACCTATAGTGTGGAGGATTGGCAAAAGAAGTCATCAAGGGGAATTCCTCAGTCACATAGAACCAGAACTCATAAATCCATGCTGGTGATCTTGTCTCTCCCACGGAGAGTACAGTGCTGCCCAAAAAATAATGGGAAAACTTGATAGCCGGAGAAACACAGAAGAGTACGTGGAGTGAATTCCTATTCGGATGGATACCATGCCATGTGCATGTATCTTTGCTGTTAGTTTTCTATTTCCTTGATCCACTTTAGAAACCATCAGATATGTAGAAGATTTTTGGCAGGTGACACACATTTATACCAAAACAACATCGTACTCTCTCAGTAAGAAAACCATAACTTTTAACCTTACACATTGGCTGCATCTACACTAGAAAATTTTATAATTTTCCATTACTGTTGGTCCCCTGGTAATAGCAATAGGATATGCTGTGGTGTAGAGAGGACTCAGGTGTTTTACCAACATGTCCTCTAATCTTATTCAGAACAAATTTAGATGACACAGTGGTAAGAGCTCTTGAGTACTGACTACACTAAAATGTCCAAAATTGCTACAACTTATGGTGAATTATGGGTCCTAATTTTCCTATTGTAGACAAGTCCATTGATTACATTAAGATCTTTACACTGTGTGTTCACCTTGGCGTCTCTGGTTTTTGCACAGAGAGGCAGAAGAGCCAAATTAAGAAACAGTTGGAAAGGGATTGTATTAGAAAGACAAAGACCTGTTCTGAGTGGAAATCAGATGGATTCCATTGTTAGCAGACAGCTCGCAAAGGATAGGACATGCCTGTTTACTTTTGCTATAATTATTTTAAACACTGAACTTCTTCATGCAGATGGCCAGCAACCACAGAACCCTATTCTTTGCCGCCCTCAGAGTGCATTCCTCTTGGATATGCTGTAGCTTGTATTAATCATGTGTGAGATAGTACAGCTCCTATGAATCAGCACATCCCTGTGAGATTACAGAATAATGCTGCATACAGAAGGTACAAAATTAATTTTATATAGAGACAACAATTTAGAACATATTAAAACCACATTTTTGCCAATGTAGATACCACTCAATCAGACAACAACTGTCTTGAGTATAATAAGTATATTTTCTGAAGGGCAAATGCAGCCACATCATCCAACATTAGAAACCAATTAATTTCAGAGTTACTTTTTTATCAATTACCACTCATAAATACACTGAAGTGATCATCTCTGACCCAGTCCTTATTGAAACGTGACCACGTTACTGAGTAAAGCACATCTATCTAGTTTCATTATTGGAAACCCTACCCTTTCACTGAGCCAAGTAATGGGCAACAAATATTTTCTTTTAACAGCTCCAAGGCAAACTTCTTGGAAATTCCTTCAATTATCCTCATCAGGAGATCTGTGGTGACAGCATGGATATTTGATTGATACAATCTGTATCTGGTCCTCAGTCACAACATTTCTCTCTATTGGCCTCGGAGCGAAACACACTTGACACCACAAGGAGTTACAAGCTTCTACCCAGACTCCAGTCCATGTGATCCATTTTTTTTGGGTGTGGGTATAATATATCACAAAATAAATATTTTCTACATCTATCCTGTGGAAAATCCCAGCAAGTTTCTAGGGAAGGTATATTGCAGAAATAGAATGATTGTCTGTTAACTAAAGCAAACATTCAAAACATTGTTGCATGTCAATTCACTGTCATCGGAAAGCTGTCTTTCTCCATGGAAGTTCTTTAAAGTTTACAGTGGGAAAGAAGTGATAATAACTGTGATTTAGAAGTAACACACTAAGAATACTGATCCGAAGTAGCAAATCACTGTATAGATCGCTATTCATTCACCTACTACTAGCAAATATTAGGAAGGATTTATTTTTACAAATAACATAAAGTTACTCATTCCTGAGAAAAGCACCAGTTTTCATCAAAAATAACAAATATAATACCAAGTCACAAAATTGAATACTATGGATTATCCAATGAATAAATTAACATAGAGTTCCATGGTGATGGGCAGATAATGATATATTAAACAGTAGTTCCCAATATCATCTTTGCCTCAAAAGTTCACATTGACAAACCAATACAGAGGTTTTTTCAATACAGACCGCTCAAGAAGAAAATAAAACAAAACGAAGTAATATACTTCAGAAAAATCTGAATCAGGTATAGACTTATTTAACAAGGTGAATGATGTGGGGGAGAACACATAAAAACCTTTAAAATTCAACATCGCATATTTTGAGCTTTTACATGAGCAGACAATAGCTCTTTAAATACATATGGAAGTGTAGGGGGAAGGGTGGAAACACCAGATAACCCATTCCTTGATCAACGATAAAAACATGGCCAGGAGCATCCTAGTGTGATCATTATGATAGAAACAGCATCTTCCATCCGTCATCAGTAACAATTAGCTGAGGAGGATTTTGTATAGAGGATTCCAGCCAAAGGGCCTCTACCTCTGTATGTCATTTAATAGATGTCAAAATAGTCTTTTCGTATGTCATATTAAAAAAGAACAGCTTATTTACATTACAAAGAACAAAAGTGACATAAAATCCATACATTGTAAAAAGAATACAAATATGGACCAAACTTAAGCTGGTTGAATGTGATAGTATATTCCTAGCCAACTGAAATTGTGGGGTGGCAATTGAGGTGGGGGCAGCATGTGAACCCCCTGGCTGCCCCTATGCATAGGAACTGGAGGGGGAACATGCCGGCTGCTTCCCTGGAGCTGCATGGCATGGAGGCTAGCAGGGAGCCTGCCAGCCCTGCTGCACAATGCCGCCGACCATACAGTCAAGCTGCCAGGGTCCCTTTATGACCAGGTGTTCTGGTTGAAAAATGGACACCTGGTCACCCTATTCTTCCCTGATGGATGTCCCAGCTATTAGCTCCTCATGACCCTCCCCTCAGGTAGGGAGACAACTAGCTCCTATCTCTTCATCAGTCAGCCCTGAACTGATCCAGGCTCTCTCCTTTTCTCCCCCTTCCAAGCCTGGCATTCGCTGTAGGTATAACTGGGCTAGCTGGGTCGATAGGGTCTCTTAACCCCTTCCCCACTGGTCTATCAGCTTCATCATATAGACTTTACAAAATGAAATGTTTTTTGTTTTAATGCTTTCTAAGCGGGATTTCACTCCTATTTTGCATCAGCATATTTTAGGATGATTGCTTCTTCTGGTATTGGTAACTATTCAGTATATTTAAGACACTTAAAATTGTTTTAAGTGTTATTCTTCCTTATAATTACATGTATTGATTAGACCATTTTACTGCACTAGAATTTTCCTTTAAAATGTATCTGAGGTAGAAAGTTGATTGACCGTTTTACTTTGATTGTAATGCCATGAGACAAAATTTGCCCTTAGATCTGTATGCAGAGCCTCTCTTCACTTCAGTAGAAGCCACATATTTATATCCAAAAAGCAGAAATTTCCGATATATGTTTACAACCATAACCCAAAGTAATACTTGAGGTCTTTCAGGGAATCATTCCACATCAATACAATCACCCTTAAAAACAGTCTAATGCCTACTAATACATTAAATATGAATGTGTTCAAAAGTAGATTCTCTGTTACAATGGAATTTTGTTTCTGGCAGTCAAGTACTGGAATTCATGAGGTAATCTTTTACAAAATGAGAATTATAGACTTATTAGGCTGTAATGTTGCTGGTTGGAAATGTAAAAAAAAAAATTTTTAAATGAAAGTTAGAGACTGAAAAAATTCTCCACAAAACTTTTTGCAGAAAGTTTATCACCATTTTTCAATGTGGTTTGCAATAATAAAAGTGTCACATAAAGACATAGTTTCAGACCTGTGTAAGGAGCTCTTTTTGGCTTTTACACAGGGCTAAGACTAATGGCTAACAGCTCAATTTTCCCTTGCACCAGAGATACCCTTGTATCTCTCTGATCCTATATAGCCTGACCCCAGTATTAGTTAGAATGTTGAATGGCTGCACTAACTTACATCAATACAAAATTGGATGCAATTTTCCTTAATTGGGTTTGTGATCTTTTGTTTCATTGGTGTTTTGGTGGATTTTATTTAACTTCATTTCTACTTGTTTTTTGCTTTTTGAAATAGCAGGAACGTTGTCTGGTCTTAGCAAGTTTAGCTGGGAAACTTCTGCTGGGAGTCAGGAAAAGTACATATTTCTCAAGTGTTTATTAAAACTGGAGTTAAATAGGTGTTAACACAAATTTTAAAAACACTGATTGATACCATTCCCCTCTTAATTACTCAGCTTTATTTCATGTCTTGTGATGTCAAAGTTCAATTGTTCTCTTGTCTCTGTAAAGTCTTCTGATGTAGACAGAAATTCATATTTGAACATAATGAGCTAATAATCTGCCCTTCTCCTACCTCGGCTTTTTGGTTGACCCCCTCCAAAAGTCCTTTAATATAACAAAGCGTGAAAGTATAGAAGTCCATTTTTTCCTTTGCTGCTGTTCATCTTTAATTATGTTCAGAAAAGATTTCCAAATTCATTTATAATACTCCCATTCTTTCTTATTATGGATCTTGGTTTATCAATTGGAAGTGTACTCTGCATGTCTGTGAACCATTTTCATGGCATTAGAGGATAGCTTTATTTCCAAAGAACAGTAATACATTGCTTGGCAATGTCAAATATGCAATATATAAAACGGCTGATTCCACAGTCATTGTTTAAACCCTTAGACTGAAAAAAAGATATCCTACTATATTAAACAAGATGTATTTAAAGGAAAACAGGACCAATGAATATATAGCAAGTTATCTTCATGTATTTTTAGGTGTTTCTTTCTAAAGAGTGCATTAGGAGAAGGAGATTTTTGAGAAGTTGGATTCTGTTTATTAGATAAATGTAACAATACAAATGTGGATCTTTTATAAATAAATATAATCTAATAATCTGATGATGTTTAACTCAGGCATTGGCTGCTAATGTTCTGAACTATATCCCACTGAGTCAGGAAAATTGCTTTTGATCCATTTTTTATTTGTCCGAAGTATGGTGACTCAACCTTATTTGAAGATAGTTTATTTTTATTGAATATACAGTCATGCATAATTTTAAAAAAGATGCTTATCATTTGCTTTCCATAAGGGAAGGATACAAGTCATTTCAAATATTTTTGACCTAATGGTGTCTAGCATTCAGCAGATCATTTAAAAGATATATATGTTGAGCTATGAAAAAATCTTCAGAACTTAGGGTTTTAAATGTAACCCCCCATTTAAATGCATACATGTAATGAAATTGAACTATAGTGCAAAAATAAAGCTACCTTTACTAGGTGACTAAATGATATCTAATCTGAAATGAGAGAGAAAAAAATATTTCCCCATATGCCTAAAAAACATAAGTAAAATCCATTATTTCTGCCTCTGTTTTTACCTCCACCACCATTTTTTGTGATAATGGGCATTAGAGAACAGATGCACATGAGAAGCAAATAGAACATGCAAGTCTTATCTTCTTTACTGGCTGCACATCCAGAAGGCAAAGTAAGCACCAGTAATTCAAGCCCATATCAGCCAATACAAACTAGTTACCGTTTGTGTCTCCCATTTTCCTGTTGATACAGAAATAAAAATGTAACCATGTGGAATAAGGGATGCTTTACAAACCTGATAGGTTCCTGGTTCCCAAGGGAAATCATCAGAACATCCGCTATATGAGACTGTAATAACAGAAATCTAACTCTACAGATGTGATAGTAGGCCAAATTCAGTGGGGATGTAAATGGTGGTTTTACTGGGAATGTTTTTTAACACTACACCAGTTTAGGATTCCGTGAAAACCAAATTTAGTTTCTAGAATAAGTGAGTATATCTCCCATTGAAGCCTGCTGGAGCCATGCCCACTTACAACAGGACTTACTTTGGCTATGGAAGTTTTGGGGATGGTGATTTGTTTTGGGGATTTGTGACACGGTGGATCAGTGAGGAGGGACACTTTGTTATGTTCTCTTATATCTTCTTTTATACTCCTTCTCCCCTCATCCTTCATACATACACCTTTTTACATCTTGATTTGTAAGTTACACTCATTTTTCCTCTAAAGTCCAGGTTCCTAGTTACATTACTTTTGCCATTTGCACCCACTTTCTGATTAACTGTCACCATCTTTAACAGCTCTGCTGGATTGGTCCCTGAGGTGTCTACAGGAAGATCACCTGGTTACTCCCATCTGAATTTGGCTCAGTATGTTATAGTGATTCAATGTCACAACGTGACTACACATCACACCACCAACCCGAAACAGAAATGATTAGATATGCTTCACTATTAAAACTGAGAGAAAATATTTTTCACTGGAAAATGTGATTCAGTCCAATTCAAAATTTTCATGGGGAAAACACTGATTTTGATTTTTTAAAAAAATGAAATGACATTTTGAAATGAACTGAACTTTTCATTTTGAATATATATTCCAAATGACCCATTTAATTTCAAATTTAACATTTTGATTGGAAATATCATCAAATTTTCATTTGGAATCAACGGTGTTTTGACATTTCAAAATGTTGCACTTCAATTGAAAGTTTCAAAAAAATGGAATTTGTGTTACACAAAAATTGTTGATATTTTTAATTTTTGTCCCAATTTGGAAAGAGAATATGTTGAAATATTAGCATTTCGCACAGAATGCACATTGGTTTCACACCAGCTCTGTTCACTATTTTTTGCTTTGATGTATTCTGAAGCTATGATTTGTGACACCCTTTAAGTCTCAAGGTAAATGAGCCAAATATCCCCAAATTGGTGTGATCATGATACTTTGGGAGATAAGTGTTATGATAGGAAGCACTTTCTCTTCCCTAAAACACAAGTCATGTAAAAGAAGGAAGACGTCAATGCATCAATTTGCTACTTATACACGTGCCAGTTTTCAATATATATCAGTGTTTCTCAAATTGGGGCTGCTGCTTGTGTAGGGAAAGCCCCTGGCAGGCTGGGTCAGTTTGTTTACCTGCCCCATTCACAGGTCCAGCCAATTGCAGCTCCCATTGGCTGTGGTTCACTGCTCCAGACCAATGGGAGCTGCTGGAAGCGGCAGCCCAGAAAGTCTCTCTGCTTGCGCCGCTTCCAGCAGCCCCCATTGGCCTGGAGCGGTGAACCGCGGCCAGTGGGAGCCATGATCGGCTGGACCTGCAGACGAGGCAGGTAAACAAACCAGCCTGGCCCACCAGGGGCTTTCCCTGAACAAGCGGTGGTCTCAGTTTGAGAAACACTGATATACATTGATATTCTCAAAGTATCATCAGTGACATATTAAAATTTGAAAGAAGATAGATAAAAAGGTTTTTATTCTGTTGCCATAAAGAAATGGAGGGTAGGTTGCAGTCCCTAACCCTCCTCTCTTCCCCCATGGAGACCATGACCTCTCTTGGCTGAGACTCTAATTGATAGATCTCCCTTATTTGGATCTAGATCATCCCCTCCATCTCTACAGTGTCAGGAGACTAAGATCCAGTGGATCCAGCCAGCCTATGTGATGCACGAGTAGTTAGTGCCTTACCTCCACCCCAGAAGGATGTGGATGGAGAGGAGTGAGATTAGGAAGGATTACCACCAGACTGGCACGATCTCTTTACCAATCTTGCAGTAATCCTCTGCCTAAATCATACCACTGAGACAATACTGCTGACACCTTTGATAATGTATCAAACACTTCACTCCCTCAGGAACAGAGAGGTACTGACTGGACAAGGAGTCCAATACAGCCATATTTCCAGGGAGCTGGGACAGGATGATCGTATGGAGAGCCCTAGCTGCAGGAATACATCAAGATGCATGTGGATCTTGAAAGTTCTACTGTGTATGAAGGCTGAACCCCTGGCTTATTCACAGGATAAAAATGTTCTTCATCCTGTGCAAGGGAATGATGCCCGGGAAACTCTTGAGAGAAGAACTCCATGGAGTTTCCAGTATTCTATCTGTGTAATTACCAAGAAGGGGATACTCTCTTCCCTGTGTTATGTTTCTATTCAAGAAACTGTCTTGAAAACAATGCTAGACTATATTTTCACCAAATCAAAGATGCTTTTCCCAAATGTTAAGAGATGGCTTAAGACAAGGAAAGTTTGTCTTAAAATTCATTTTTGAAGTTCCTATCTTGGCAGTAACCTTGCATAAAATATTTAGGCTCCAGACTTAATTCTATGAGCCAACCAGGTCACCAAGAATGAAGGTCCTATAGGTATTATTAGCAATATATACAGCTAGATAAAGGAATTTTTTTTTCCAGCAAAGTTATTAACACCCTGTTTTTCCTATAAGAATGTTATGTGCTCTTTTCATTTCTCCCCCCTGTTGTGGGCAACTGCAGGAAACAAACTGCTCGGATTCACCATGCAATCATTACTCTCTGCATTAAAACCTCAGCATCTCTCATTGCAGATGCTGCAGATGCTGAACATTTAATCACTGTCATTAGCCTCGTGTGCTTCTTGGATATACAGTGGAGACTCCAATAAATATTTTATGGATATCTTCAGAGACTTATCCTTTTCACCTCTGAAATGTATGCCAGCCACTGTTTTTATTATCCATTGCTTTTATTAAATGGGACCATAGTCACATAACGATGAGTAGCAGATTTCTTTGAGAATTCATTTGGTGTTTCATTGCTTGGCATAAAACTCTAATAGTGGCATTGTTCTACTTTGCCCTGCTACCTGTTTGTAAAGTGACCCATGCTGGGATTTTGTTTGTTTGTTTTATCTTGCCAGGTAATTGTCTGAATAGTGTTTGAATTATTAAAAGTGCTTCCAAACTGTCCTGCTAATGTTTTTTTTGTTCTAGCCTTGTCATATTTATTTTTAAAGTTATAGTAATGATTGTGGCTGGACTTAATATATATCCTTTCAGAACTGTTTTCTTACATTCTCATCTGAATGAAACAAAACAAACAAACAAACATGGGAGCCACGCTAAAGTAAATTAGTCTGTAGGTTCAGGTACATCTTTCCCTTCACATTTTCATGACAATTATTCTCCCACTTTCTGCTCAGGGCCAGAGGGAAACAGAGGAAGAAAGGAGTTTCCCCACACCTGCTAATAAACTTAGGAATCACTTGTGTCCCAAAACTAAGACTTCCTGAGTATGGTAGCATAGTGCACAAATTTTGCCTTTTTATTTCAAACAATGTATGATGCAACTGATAAACTTATTGCAACAAGTCAAAAGAAGTAATGCCTAAACTAGTAAGTGAGCTTTTATTGATGGTTCCAAAAGTCATGCATTTCTAATTTTTCCTCTTTATTTACAACAAAAAAAAATAGTTACTGAACTTTACAAGTGTTGCATTCTGGGGCAAAATAGGGCTGGAAAGAAGGCATAGAAACATTCATTTGGAAAGCTGGACAGGATATTACAATCATTTTCAGTAACTTTCCCTGGTGCTCCTTATCTTCTCCTGGGCAGGGCTCTTCTTTCTCTACAGAGTTGTCCCTGATTTTCCCGAATCCTCCATGGACTGGGCTCCTCCAACACCCCGGTGCTTTACTCAAGAAAGGTGCTGAATTCTGTTGAAGGTCCCAGAGTTCACACATCCACTAGCGCCTTCTGCATCTCACTCACTCTTTCCCCTTTTAAGGCCAGCTTTCTTGCCCCCACAACTCTCCTACTTCCCAGAGTGATGCTGCAGGTTCAGCCACAATGAACAACTCCCTCCACTACACCCCACATTTTAATTCCCTTGGAGCCAAACAGCTCAGTTTAACATTTTTAAAATATGCCTCTAGAATATGCATTTCACTATACTCAAAATAAACAAGCACCAATACAAAAACAGTTTCATTTCCTACAGCCCTACATTAACTTCTTTTTCTGAAATACCAATTTACCCTCCATAGATAATGGAAGAAACTGCAGAACACTTGATCTGTTGAGCTACAAGGGCAGATTATCTTCAGCTGAATGGAATGGTGAATACTGTACAACCACAGAAAAGGCACTTAATACAGATTGGCAACTTTAAACTTGGAAGGTTAACCGAAAAAAGGTCTGTCATAAACAGATGGTTAAGGGTTAATGTCTCTCCTACCTGTAAAGGGTTAAGAAGGCCTCAGTAAACCTGGTTGATCACCTGACCAGAGACCAATAGGAGGACAAGATACTTTCAAATCTTTGGGTGGTGAAGTCTTTTGTTTGTGGTGTTTGTTTGGTTCGTTGTTCGCTCTCGGGACTGAGAGGGACGGGACATCATTCTAGGCTTTCCCAATCTTTCTGAATCAGTCTTTCATGTTTCAAAATAGTAAGTAATAGCCAGGCAAGGTGGATTAGTCTTATGTTTGTTTCCTCAAC